>NC_133362.1:34293514-34386021 GCF_049309525.1 Garra rufa | reverse complement strand
ATATATATATATATATATATATATATAATAAAAAAATATATTACTATTTTAAACTGTATTATTTTCCATTAATTTTCATGTTAATTTTAAAATGTTTTTAATTTCAAATTATTTAAATGGCAAATTATCAAAAAAAATTATATAAAAATAAAAGTTTATATTAACATTTTATTTTTATGAAGTGTGCTCTCATGTGTCCTAGACAAAGTAATATTATTATAAATAAAAATAAAGGCATACAATAAATACAACTATGATTTTATAATTAAACATTGCAGCATTGATAATGATACTTTGAAAAAAATTGTCATGATAATGGCAAAAAAATTACAATACATACATATATTGATGATACTTTTCATATCATGATTATGAAAAAAATTTGCATGATAATAATAAATAATAAATCATGTTACAATACATAAATAGCAGTAAAAAAGTTTCAAGAGCAGTAAAAAGTAGTAAAAGCTTTAAAAAGAAGACAAAAAATATTTAAAAAATTAATTACAAATAATTAATAGTTTACTGATACACCACAATTAAATTAAACTTTAAAAATATATATATTTTATATTTTAAAGTTTTATTTTATATTATTTAAGGTTTAATGTTGCAAATCAGTCGAACTATTGATAAAATACAATAATAATACAATTATTTATTTAAAAACAAATAATTAAAGATGACAAACTATAATGTTTCATGTTCATTTTCTTGTAATGGAATTATCAGCAACACTTTACAATAAGGTGTCATCTGTTAACCATAGTTAATGTATTAACTGACATGGATGAACAATGAACAATACGTTTATTATACTATTTATTAATTATTTGTTCATGTTAGTTCACAGTGCCTTAACTAATGTCTAACAACTGATTTGAACTAATGAACCTTATTGAAAAGTGCCATTTACGACCATTTACTTTATTTTTTACATGACATTATTTACACTAAATGATTTACCAAATACCCCCCCCCCCCCCCAAAAAAAAAAAAAAAAATTAAATTTAACTCACAAACGAACATGCTCATCACAGAAGAGGTGTATAAAAATCAATGTATATGACTTTTTGTGTGTGTTTTTGAATAAATGATGGGGTATGACAAAAAAAAATACAAACAAACAAAGCTACTCTGACAGCAGTGGTTCTTTGTCCCTTCTGAGCATCTGCCCTGCCTGCCCTTTTCCAGTTATTAGATCCAAACATGTTATTTTCCTAAACCGTGTCAGTTTCTTCACCCTTCTCCAAACCCAACTAATCAGAAAGCACCACTATTTACATAGCACAGGCTATATGGAAGATGTATGTATGTGAGATTTCGATTAAGTCTAATTAAAAATCTCACACGCTGGGAGCAACTGTGACATCTTTATCCTTCTGGTGCTGCGAAAACCCGATTGCACAAGTCCGACCGGCCGAGGCACAAATCACAGCGGAGGTGGGGTGACAGGTAGCAGACGTCAGCCTCATTTCCAGAGCACGGTGTGGACACCGTCGTGTTGCTTTGCCAGGCCAGGCTGCTTTTCACACTAGCTATGAAACAGGAGATGATGGGAATGAGCAGCTCTCTGGGAAAAACAGATCTCATGTAGCCACCGAGACAGCAGTTAAGTGCACATACACCAGTGAATAACATACAATGGCTTAATACAGACTGAAAAATGGGACGGTTGCGCAGTATCACTGGGTATATTACACTGAGAGTGTCTGCGGCATTGCCCCAAGAGGGACAAACAGTGCCAGCAGGTTAAACATGGCGTCGGGTTGGATGTTTTTGCGCCTCTAGTTCTGCCCCTCCTGCCACTGATGTATTGCTGTTGCCTGACAGGAAGAGCTCCAGTAAAACCTCTGTACATGGCAAAATACGTTTTACAAGCAGTATCCTAATCAGCTAGCAGCCAGTGGCCCATAAATCCTGCCTGCGTCGGCTGAGCGCAGTCACCGGCGGGACTGAGGAAATGAATATACGGCTGAGCCTATATAGCCCGGTCAGGCCAGAAACAGGCGGTACTGTCAGGGCTGTTTGTAAAGCGCTGGAGTCACGTGACTGACGGTAGTCAACAGAATACATTGCGATAATTTATGCTGCCATTTTAATCCAACAAAGTGGGCGCATGTCTATGTTTGCATACGGCACGGCATGTCCGTTTTATGACATGCTTATCAGTAAATGTGTACTGCTCCGAAGATATGTTGTTACTACAGCCAGAGTCATCATTTTCTACATTAAATACATATATTCATACATATAGGCAACTGCCCAGATCACATTTCAAAATAGAAATGCAAATAAGAGAAACTCTTTTATAACTCCCTTATTTTCTTATTAGATTTCCATCATTGTAGCATTGTAGTATGCAGTATTTTGTAACTATACTAATTAAAAGATTACTGTATAATTTTTCATGTTAAATTCGAACGTCAAATACATTTTAATGTAATTTTAAACTTTATTTTTTTTTATTTAACTTCTGGTTTTCTCTTAAATCCCCTCTATAAGTTTAGACTTCCGTTACTGCATACTACAATAATGGAAATGTAAATTTAAAGAGGGAATTAGAGAGAAAATCAGAAGTTAAAAAAATAAACGTTTTATATCAAATTAAAATGTATTTGACTTTTAAATTTAACATGAAAAAATACTGAAAAATAATACAGTATTTTTAAAAATAATATCGTAAAAAATACTGCATAACAGAAATCTAAATTTACCATGAAAAATACTAAAAGAAATTAAACAGTATTTTTTTTAAATAATATCGTAAAAAATACTGCATAACAGAAATCTAAATTTACCATGAAAAATACTAAAAAAATTAAACAGTATTTTTTAATTAATATAGTAAAAAAAATACTGCATACTGCAATACTACAATAATAGAAATTGAAATTTAGAGAGGGAATTGGAGAGAAAATTAGAAGTTAAATAAAAATTAAAGTTTATTATAAAATAAAAATGTATTTGACATAAAATTTACATGAACATAATACAGAATTTTTAATAAACATAGTACAAAAATACTGCATGCTACAATACTACAATAATGGAAATCTAAATTTAGAGAGGGAATTGGAAAGAAAATCAGAAGTAAAAAAAAGAAAGGTTATTATAAAATTAAAATGTATTTGACGTAAAATTAACATGAAAAATAATACCGTATTTTTTAATGAATATAAAAAAATACTGTATACTACAATACAGAAATGTCAATTTAGAGAGGTAATTAGAGAGAAAATCAGAAGAAAAATAATAAAAATCATACATTATTTTTTAAATAATATAGTAAAAAATGCTGCATACTACAATACTACAGTAACTCAAATCTAAATTTAGAGAGAAAATCAGAAGTTAAATAAAAAATTTAAGTTTAATATAGAATTTAAATTATTATTCTTTTTTAATTAACATGAAAAATAATGAAAACAGTATTTTTAAATTAATATAGTAAAAGAAATTGCATACTACAGCACTACAATAATGGACATCTAAATTTAGAGAGGGAATTAAAGAGAAAATCTTAAGTTAAATAAAAAATGTAAGTTTAAGATAAAACTAAAATATATTTGACTTAAAATTAACATAAATATTTATGAAAAAATAATACAGTATTTTTTAAATTAATATAGTAAAAAATACTGCATACTATACTACACTAACGGAAATTTAATTGAGAAAAAGATTAATATAGCAAAAAATACTGCATATTACAATACGACAGTAATGAAAATCTAAATTCAGAGAGGGAATTAGAGAGAAAATCAGAAGTTAAATAAAAAATGAAAGCTTAATATAAAATTGATTGTATTTGACTTTTAAAATGAACATGAAAAATAATATAGTATTTTTAAATTAATGTAGTAAAAAATACATGCATACTACAGTTTTGTGTATAAAATATGTTAATTTTAAAAGTCAAATACATTTTAATTTCATATTAAACTTTTATTTTCTCTCTAATTCTCTCTCTAATGTTAAATTTCCATTACTGTATTAATAAAAAAAAATACTGCATTATTTTTCATTGTTGTTTTATATTTTAAAGTCAAATACATTTTAATTTTTACATTACACTTTTATTTTTAATTCAACCTGTTCCTATGTGTCCAATTAGCCTAGGCTAAGTATTTTATTATATATAAGCATAAAAACATATAATAAATACTATAAATACTTCATATTTTTACATTGTAGTATTAGGAATTGCACTTTTCCATACTACACCTTTACTAAAGTAAATATAACAAAGATTACTGAAGTATTAAAAGAAAATGTAATTATTCTACAGCAAAATTCCATCTCAGTTCAGTGTTATTTGCAGTTTCTTTGTAATTGTTTGTGAAATTTACTAACAATTTATAACTAAAAATTGTTCCAACACCATATCATATAAGAATAAATAAACAATATTACAATGATGTGTTTCAAGAGCAAAAGTTTGAAGAGTAAAAAGAAGTAAACATTTAGAAGAGCAGAGAAAAGTATGTTTTTTAAATGTATTATTTTATATTATCTTATTTACTTAAATATTTTATATTTATTTCAAGTAAACTATAATTTCTTTTGATTTTGGGCTAAAATATGACTGTGTAATTCACTAAGAAGTAAATTGACAATTTCTCTCTCCTATAAAGAAGAAAAACGAGCTTGCATTGTTAGCGTCGGTGAATTAACCTCTAGATGAGTTTGTTGACACCAGAGCTTGTTTGTAAACTTAACGTGACATTGTTGATCTGCAGACGACATGGCTAATAGCACAGAGCCGTGAGCAGCTGTAAGAGCCCAGAGCAGAAGGCCAGCAGGGAGCCAATCGATAAATGAAATGATACTTTGAAGTGAGCGCACTTGAATCCCAAAACGACTTAGGTCCTTAGATAACATCTCAAAATTAGATAAAGGCGCCTCAAGGGGGGGGAAAGGGGAGGGATGGGGTAATCTGTGGCAAATAGGGCTATTTTTCTTTTGGAAATTAGTTTTGAGCAGTTTAAACCGGAGCGATATCTTGATGCGGGTATTAAAGAAAGAATTCGCTCTCTGTCTTCTCAGGACATCCCACATGTGGCAGCTGAAGTTGCTCTCTTATAGTCTGCGCACAGTGAGCAAATGGGTTAGGCATGTTCACAACCCAACTGTTCTGACTCATTGTCCACTGGGTTTAACAGGCCTGCAAATGCATTCTTACTCTGTGGGATCACTAGCTTTAAACCAACAAAACTACTGCAAGTTATACTCATTGCTTCTGATAGCAGTGGCCTGGATTGCTTCCAGTAACAACACTATCCCAGGATGGCCAGAAAAACTCACTGCACTGGCATGCTGTGCAGTAATTAGAAGTAGATGATTGATAGATTATTTTTCTGCTTAAAATAAAAGGCTGACTTTAACTTAATTCATCTATGAAAATAGATTACAGGCAGATCTGCTTAGAAAACTGTCATTGCATGATATGAATGCACTGAATGCCAATATCCTGTGATTAGTGACAGTGCCGTTCACATATCCACCATCAGATGGCAGCATTGAGATCTTAGTCTTAGACTGATAACTTTCATTGTACTGTATAATGTATATCTATACAGTTTTTACACTACAATTGCATGAAAGTGAAAGCAAAGACATTTATAATGTCACAAAAGATTTCAGTTTCAAATAAATGGTGCTCTTTTGAACTTTCTATTCATTTGAGAATCCGGAAAAAATAAGCAGCACAACTGTTTTCAACATTGATAATAATAGATGTTTTTGAGCAGAAAACCGTATATTACAAAGATTTCTGAAGGATCATGTGACACTGAAGACTGGAATACAAACAGGTATAAAATTGTCATAAAATTATTGTAAATTGTAATAATATTAATATTAATGTATAATATTATAATAATTTAGAATCATGTGACACTGAAGACTAGAGTAATAATGCTGAAAATTCACAGAAATAAATAATATTTTAAAATATATTTCAATAGAAAATGTATTTTAAATTACAATAATATTTCACAAAATTACAGATCTTCAGTGTCACATGATCCTTCAGAAATCATAAATTATTATAATATTATACATTAATATTAATATTATGACAGTTTACAATAATATAATGACATGTTACAATACCTGTTTTATATTTTAATATATTTTAAAATGTAATTTATTCCTGTGGTATCAAAGTTGAATTTTTTGTGTTTTTAATGCGTGTTTTTTTTTTTTTTTTTTTTCAGTTTCTTGTGCTCATCAAGCCTGCATTTATTTTATTAAAAATACAGAAGAAATGGAATAATGATGCTGAAAAATACCACAGGAATAAATTACATTTTAAAATATATTAAAATACAAAACAGGTATTGTAACTTTTTATAATATTATTGTAAATTGACATAATATTAATATTAATGTATGATATTGTAATGTATGATTTCTGAAGGATCATGTGACACTGAAGACTAGAGTACTGATGCTGAAAATTCAGCTTTGCTTCACAGGAATAAATTATATTTTAAAGTATATTAAAATAGAAAACTTATTTTAAATTACAATAATATTTCACAAAATAAATTTTTTCCTGTATTTTTAATAAAATAAATGCAGCCTTGATGAGCATAAGAAACTTCTTTAAAAACATTAAAAACACAAAAAATTCAGTTTTGATACCACAGGAATAAATTACATTTTAAAATATATTAAAATACAAAACAGGTATTGTAACTTTTCATAATATTATTGTAAATTAACATAATATTAATATTAATGTACAATATTAAAATAATTAATGATTTCTGAAGGATTATGTGATACTGAAGACTTGAGTACTGATGCTGAAAATTTAGCTTTGCTTCACAGGAATCAATTATAATTTAAAATATATTAAAATACAAAACAGGTATTATAAATTGTCATAATATTAATATTAATGTATGATATTGTGAAGGATCCTTTGATCCTCACATGCAGACTGTTTATGTTTTTGTTTTGATTTGTATGTTTTAATTATTTATAATCATTTTATAATCATTAGTCATTTATATAATGTATTATTTGATTGTTTATTAATTGATCATTTTTTATCATTTATCATTTGATTATTTGATTATCATTTATCATTATATTTTTAATCATTTATCAATTTATTGTACTTCTATTTCTTATTATTTTTCTTTGCATATGCATTTTCATTATTGTTCAGTTTTATGATTGTGGGGTTTCATGAGTTGTTTGGTCTGCATGAACGAGAAAAAGATAAGAGATGTTTATGGAAACCCAAGGTTTAATGGGATGTTGTCATGAATCAGTCAGTTTGATATATCATTGTTTGCTGAACTGTGTTCCTCAGACGAAGTCTGAACATTGAGACATACGCAACTAAGATAAATAAACTCTGTTCTACCTTTTTACCATCATCACTTCGTCTCCTGCTTCTGCTCTTTTCTGGCCTTCATCAGTCAACTACTTGATTGACAGAAAACTGTTTTTCACACTCGTTTTGGGTATTTTGGATACCAGACAAGACTTGCTGTTAACAGAGTTTGGGTACAGACAGCGCTGCGACTAGTTGTTCTGTTACACGAAAAACTGATATTTCCTGACAAGATCTGGTGTCCGGGGCTGGATCTTATTTATCTTGACGTGGGGGCTCGATCTAACAATTGTAATGTATGATTTCTGAAGGATCATGTGACACTGAAGACTAGAGTAATGATGCTGAAAATTCAGCTTTGCTTCACAGGAATAAATTATATTTTAAAGTTTATTAAAATAGAAAACTTATTTTAAATTACAATAATATTGTCACAGAGAGGGTCAGAGACGTGCGGATCCAATTGCAGCATTTATTGAGAAATGTCGACAGGCAGGAGTAATCACCAGAAAACAGGAACAACGTAGGTAATCCGGGAAACAGTTCAATACTCAAGCAATGGTCGCAATGGCAGGAAGCAGGAATCGTCAACGGGGTACACAGTCCAGAGTCATACACAGATAATCCAACACAGAGAAAAACGCTTAGAATTACGACCATATGGAACAATAAGACTTCGCAAGGTGGCTGTGTGTGTGAGTGGCTTAAATGCATGTAGGTAAATTTGAAACAGGTGTGTGCAGCAATCAGTTCAGTGGAAAACGAGGAACAGATGTGTGCAGTGATTGGTGCAGTGGCTTATGGGGATTGCAGTCCAGAATGTGTGTGCAAGAGTTCATGATGAGATAGACCAGATACGTGACAGAGCCCCTCCCCAAGGAGCGGCTTCCAGACGCTCTAACCACCTAATACAACCTGGAGGGTGGTGGAGCGGAGGCGGAACAGGGGGAGGGATGGAGGGCCAGGTCCATGTAGGGGTACTGGAACCACGAACTGAGGCGGAGCCGACGGAGGGAGAAGCCATGGTGGGGGAAGGGTTGGCTCCTGCATGGGGCCGACCGACGGAGGTGGAGCCCGAGGCGGAACCGGAGAGTCGATGGTCCTAGGTGACACCGAGGATCCGGAGGGCCAAGGCGGAGCCCAAGGCTCTGGCGACCCCGGCGGAGATGGAGGTCCGGAGGTACGCAGCGGAGCCGGAGTGACAGAGGATCGAGGCTGTGCCCACGGCAGGGAGGAGGTCCACAGAGCCGGCAGGACGGAGTGACGAGGCGCAGCCGGAGGAGTAGAGTCCAGAGGCGAAGGTGGGGCGACGACTGACCGGGGCGGAGCCGGAGAGACGATGGAGCCCGGAGGAGCTGGTGGGCCGACGGCCGACAACGGAGACGAGGGAGCACAGAGCCGGGGTGGAGCCGCAGGGTCGGAGGGCCGAGGTGGAGTCCAGGACTCTGAGACTGGAGGTGATGGTGAGGGATCCCTCAGTCTGGACACCGATGGAGACTGGCAATCCCACTGCGAGTCCTCTGCACCGAAGGTGGGATGTGGGTGAGCAGAGGGACTGTCAGGAGACAGAGGTGGCGGGACTGGAGCAGCAGGGAGGGTGGGTGGGAACAGTCCATGCATGAGCTCCGTGACCAGAACCGGGCAGACAGGAATCTCAGGACGACTGGATGGAACCAGCGGAGTCTCTGGAAGGCTGGGCGGAACCAGCGGAGTCTCTGGAAGGCTGGGCGGAACCAGCGGAGGCTCTGGAAGGCTGGGCTGAACTAGCGGAGTCTCTGGAAGGCAGGGCTGAACCAGCGGAGGCTCTGGAAGGCAGGGCTGAACCAGCGGAGGCTCTGGAAGGCTAGGCGGAACCAGCGGAGTCTCTGGAAGGCTGGGCGGAACCAGCGGAGTCTCTGGAATGCTGGGCGGAACCAGCGGAGTCTCTGGAAGGCTGGGCGGAACCAGCGGAGTCTCTGGAATGCTGGGCGGAACCAGCGGAGTCTCTGGAATGCTGGGCGGAACCAGCGGAGTCTCTGGAATGCTGGGCGGAACCAGCGGAGTCTCTGGAAGGCTGGGCGGAACCAGCGGAGTCTCTGGAAGGCTGGGCGGAACCAGCGGAGTCTCTGGAAGGCTGGGCGGAACCAGCGGAGTCTCTGGAAGGCTGGGCGGAACCAGCGGAGTCTCTGGAAGACTGTCTTGAGGAGCGGGCTCTGGACGACGCTCTTGTGAAGCGGGCTCTGGACGACGCTCTTGTGAAGCGGGCTCTGGACGACGCTCTTGTGAAGCGGGCTCTGGACGACGCTCTTGTGAAGCGGGCTCTGGAGAACTGGACGACCCCAGCGGAGATTCAGGAGGGCTGGGCGTCTCCAGCGGAGACTCTGGAAGAGCAGGCTCTGAGCGAGCGGTCACTGGAGGGCGCTCTGGTGGCGCGGTCACTGGAGGGCGCTCTGGCAGCGGAGACTCTGACTTGGGGGTAGCCATCTTGTGCTGTGGCTCAACCTCACCCACAGTAAACGGAGAGCCACACAACAAAAGAGCCAGATCCATGTAATAGTGCAGAGTCCAGTCTGGTTCAAAATTTGGCATGTGGGAAGCCAATGGCTCTGAGAGTCCTCCACGAAAAAAAATCATTAGGCAAATCTCATCCATAGACGACAGATTTGCCAATTCGATGAAGGCCATGACATAATCCTCGATTGTCCGCTCACCCTGCTTGAGAAGCATGATCTGTACCGTGGGATTCATGCTGGAACCGAATGACACCATAAAGCCGCTGGATCCTTACTTGGCGAAGTCTTCTGTCACAGAGAGGGTCAGAGACGTGCGGATCCAATTGCAGCATTTATTGAGAAATGTCGACAGGCAGGAGTAATCACCAGAAAACAGGAACAACGTAGGTAATCCGGGAAACAGTTCAATACTCAAGCAATGGTCGCAATGGCAGGAAGCAGGAATCGTCAACGGGGTACACAGTCCAGAGTCATACACAGATAATCCAACACAGAGAAAAACGCTTAGAATTACGACCATATGGAACAATAAGACTTCGCAAGGTGGCTGTGTGTGTGAGTGGCTTAAATGCATGTAGGTACATTTGAAACAGGTGTGTGCAGCAATCAGTTCAGTGGAAAACGAGGAACAGATGTGTGCAGTGATTGGTGCAGTGGCTTATGGGGATTGCAGTCCAGAATGTGTGTGCAAGAGTTCATGATGAGATAGACCAGATACGTGACAAATATGTCACAAAATTGCAGGTTTTCTTCTGTATTTTTGATCAAATAAATACAGCCTTGATGAGCATAAGAAACGTCTTTTTTTTAAAAAAACATTAAAAAACACTAAAAATACAGCTTTGATACCACAGGAATAAATAACATTTTAAAATATATTAAAATATAAAACAGGTATTGTAACATGTTACGTCATAATATTAATGTATAATATTATAATAATGTATGATTTCTGAAGGATCATGTGACATCGAAGACTAATGTAATGATGCTGAAAATTTCACCTTTGATTCAAAGGAATATATTATATTTTAAAGTATATTAAAATAGAAAATCTATTTTAAATTACAATAATATTTTACAAAATTACAGAGGGTTTATTTTGTATTTTTGATCAAATAAATGCAGCCTTGATGAGCATAAGAAACTTCTTTTAAAAACACTAGAAAATTTTTCTTTGATACCACAAGAATAAATTACATTTTAAAATATATTAAAATATAAAACAGGTATTGTAACTTGTCATAATATTATTGTAAATTGTCATAATATTAATATTAATGTATAATATTAAAGTAATTTATAATTTCTGAAGGATTATGTGATACTGAAGACTTGAGTACTGATGCTGAAAATTTAGCTTTGCTTCACAGGAATAAATAATATTTTAAAATATATTAAAATACAAAACAGGTATTATAACTTGTCATAATATTAATATTAATGTATGATATTGTAATGCTTCACAGGAATAAATTATATTTTAAAGTTTATTAAAATAGAAAATGTATTTTAAATTACAACAATATGTCACAAAATTATTATTTTTTTCAGTATTTTTAATAAACTAAATGCAGCCTTGATGAGCATAAGAAACTTCTTTAAAAACATTAAAAAACACTAAAAATTCAGTTTTGATACCACAGGAATAAATTACATTTTAAAATATATTCAAATATGAAACAGGTATTGTAACATGTCATGTTAAAATAAAAAAGGTATTTTAAATTGCAATAATATTTCACAAAATTACATTTTTTTCTGTATTTTTGATCAAATAAATGCTGCCTCGATGAGCATAGGAAACTTCTTTAAAAAACATTAAAAAACACTAAAAATTCAGCTTTTTAAAAATATATTAAAACACAAAACAGGTATTGTAGCATGTTATAATATAATTGTAAACTGACATAATGTATATATTATAATAATTATGATTTCTAAAGGATCATGATGCTGAAAATGTAGCTTTGCGTCACAGGAATAAATTATATTTTAAAGTATATTAAAATAAAAAATGTATTGTAAATTACAATAATATTTCACAAAATTAGGAATAAATTACATTTTAAAATATATTAAAATATAAAACAGGTATTGTAACATGTCATAATATTATTATAATCTGTCATAATATAATATAATATAATTGTAAATTGACATAATATTAATGTATTTTTTTAATAAATTAATAAATGCCACCTTGGTGAGAATAAGAGGCTTCTTTAAAGAAAAAACTTTAAAGAAAAATTATGTGATATTTCAATGTTATCTCATATTATATTATATTATATTATATTATATTATATGTGATATTTATTCCGTTTACATTCATTATTCACTACAATGCTTGTTTTCTATCAATAAAACAAAAATCCCTTATTTCCTTTAACAAATATTCCTTGTTATGTTAAGATCAAAAAACAACTGGGAAAATAAATAAATAAAAATGACAAGATTAATAAAGGCATTGTTAGATGCCAGTGTCATAGCTATGCAAATATTTGATTTCAAAACAATATCATAGCTATTAAACTTTATCTTGTAATGGTTTAAAATCAGCATTTAACCTCAGAACGATCTCAAAGTAAAAAGACATTCTAAAGTTTAATTTTGTGGTGGCTGTGCTTTAAAATTAAATGATTATTATTTTAATTCAATCAGTGTTGAATCCTACTGTAAGGTTAACCCTGCCTGCTTAAAATGTTTCAAAATGATTAAAAGTTTAGAATAATTTAGAAAAAAAAATCAAAATTTAAATTCAGAAAAGAAATCAGATGTAATCAGTTGCATTACTTTACTATTATTCCTTCTTAACACTGCCAAGTACCCCATGGTGTACACACACTATTGGCTGTGAATCACAGCACTACATGATATAAGGTGACGGCAGGTTCTTCTCCGTCACTGACACACCACACTCTTCAAGATTCCTTCTGACAAAGCCTTCAGAACACAGTGAATCTATCTGTAGTGTGCGAGAGGGAGTGGATTACTGTTTTCCTCCGGAAGATAAGCGTCTGTCTGGACACACACATCTCCCTCGTTCTGACAGTAGCAGGGCCATGGCTTACCACTGGAGGCCCTTATTTACAGGACATTTGTTGCACTTGACATTTATCATTGCTTCAGGGCCATGAACTTCATGCAAACAGCATTGAAGCATTCAATACGCAGGGCTTTGGGCCTCATCCTACTGGGGCATTATCACAAGTCTTTTCACGCTGAGATAAATCACTTCCACTGCGCCCACAGACAAGAGCTCAGACGTTGGGGGTGGGAGCCGCATCCTCGGGATAAGGGCAGACAGTCAAGGCTTCATCTTCTTTCTACCCTTGACTAATTGTTGTGTGCATTTGATACAAATATCACTAACCATTACAGAGAAGTCTTTGTTATTGTGTTGATGCCGGAGGTACTTAAACCGACCAACAGGACTGTTTCTAATGAGTGGGTTGCCGAATACGTCTCCTCTGTAATCAGATAATGTGCGGAAACTCTACTGAAGTCAAATGACATGATTGTCTAGCAAAAGTTCAAAAGTTTGGGATCAGTAAGATTTTTAAAATCTCTTATGCTCAGAAAAAAAAAATACAGAAAAAACAGTAATATTGTAAAATTGTATTGCATTTTCTAATAGAGTTCCTATTGTAATATACTTTTAAAATATAATTTATTTCTGTGACACAGTGCTGAATTTCCAGCATCATTAATCCAGTCTTCAGTGTCACATGATCCTTCAAAAATCATTCTAATATGCTGATTTATTATCAATGTTGGAAACAGTTCTTTTTTTGGAACTTATGATTCTTGGATGAATAAAAAGTTAAAAAGAACAGCATTTATTCAAAAACGAAATTTTCGCTGTCACTTTTTATCCATTTAACACATCCTTGCTGAATAAAAGTATTAATTTCTTTAAAAAAGAAAAAAAAGAAAAAATGTACTGACTCCAAACTTTTGAATAGTAGTGTATACTGTAACACAATATTTCTCTTTTTAACTTTTTACTTATTAAAGAATCCTGAAAAAAAGTATCACAGGTGCCAACAAATATTAAGCAGCACAGCTGTTTCCAAACTTGATAATAAATCAGCATATTAGAATGATTTCTGAAGGATCATGTGACACTGAAGACTGGAGTAATAATACTGAAAATTCAGCTTTACTTCACAGGAATAAATTTTATTTTAAAGTATATTAAACTAGAAAACTGTTATTTTAAATTACAATAAAATTTTACAAAATTAAAAGAAAATTTCTGTATATATTTCTGTATGGTTTTATATATATTTATGTGTGTGTACATATTACAGAAAGAAAATACTTTAAATAATTCATTGCATCATTAATGGAAATGTTCTATAGAATACATTTATTTTAAATGCAATCATTTGAACTTAAGAGTGCTTTTGGGCCACTTAAGTAGGACTTAAGTACATATTTTCAGGGTCAAAAGTTTACATCCCCCTTTTAGAATCTGGAAAATGTTAACTATTTTACCAAAATAAGAGGGATCATACAAAATGCATGCTATTGTTTATTTATTACTGACCTGATATTTTACATAAAAGATGTTTACATATACTGTAGTCCACAAAAGAAAATAATAGTTGAATTTATTTATTGAACTGTATGATTTTAAGATCCATCTTTTCACACTAAAGACAACTGAGGGACTCATATGCAACTATTACAGAAGGTTCAAATGCTCACTGATGCTCCAGAAGGAAAAACCATGCATTAAGAGCCGAGGGGTGAAAACTTTTGAACAGAATGGAAATGTGTGTCAATTTAAAGATCAGGATACTAAATGAAAAAATATTAGGCAAAATAAAATAAGAAAAATGTACACATCTCCATTCTGTTCAAAAGTTTTTACCCCTCGGCTCTTAATGCATGGTTTTTCCTTCTGGAACATCAGTGAGCAATTGAACTTTCTGTAATAGTTGCATATGAGTCCCTCAGTGTGAAAAGATGGATCTCAAAATCATGTTGGAAAGGGTTCAAATGCACAAAAATGCTGAAAAACCAAAGAATTGGTGGGACCTAAAGGTTTTGTCTGATAAACAGCAATCATTTCTATTGTTTTTGAAAGTTAAAGTGTACTGCCAAATGTACTTTAATGTCATTTCTACTGAAACTTGCATATCATGTATTTTGTATATTTGTAATTGCACATAAGTGCACTTAAATTACCTTTTATTTCATTAATATTATATTATCTGCAAGTACAGAGTTTAAAAATAATAATTTAAAGATTTGAAGTACACTACAGGTGCACATTCAGTTTAATTAAGCACTCTTCTTAAGGGAATATATGAATCATGGTTAATGTTCGAAATGAGCTAAAAGGGCATGTTCAAAAACAATATCCAAGGTAAACACATAGAAACTGGAAATACTGATTAACCCCACCAATAAATGATGCTCATCTGCTAGAGACTGAGAGTTATTTGATAGAATTTCTGAAAATGACTTCAGCACTTTTTGATTCCATGCTACAAAATGTGTCCGTGGCCTTGGAGCGGGTGGTCTGGCCAGCTCTGCGGCCTGCGTCTGGACTCATCATGCAGATGTTGTGGATCTCTGCTGCTATTTTTGGACCGGCGCAATGACAGCGTCAACTGGAATACTCTTCCCACTTCACAGCGAAAGGTCAAAGAAAATTAAAGGCTACATGAATGTGTAAGAAACCCCCTGTCCATAGACATTAGCCTCCAAGCCAGAGCCACTCAACCTGATGAGAGTCGGGCCGCACACAGAGGTCATTATTACTCCACCGATTCACCAGGAACGAGAACAGAAGTCGAATTTGGCCCCCCAAAGTACGTCGGGCTTGTCATAGCGATGTAATTCAAACACACCCTGGGTGAATTAATTAATTACAGAGCTGGCTCGGAATCAAAGGTAAATATGATTTAATTATATTCCTGGCATCTTTGTTAAGAAGCCAACTGTCAAGCATTAAGTGGGGGTTGAGTATCGGAGCTGCCTGGGGCCGCCGGTGATGGGAGTCCTGCTCAGCCGAGCAGGAGAAACAGGAATTAGCAGGTACATGAAGACAGTTGGATAGCAGTCTCTCCCTGGTGAACACACTCTTGTGAGTGGCACATCGCTGACAGTTCCAAATGCCAGACAACAGAGCTCTCTTTCTCTTTATTCTGCAGCCAGGAAAACACACGGGCACCCTGTTGCCTCAAGACAATGAGCTCCACTTGACAGGAGACGCAATAAACTAGCTGTGTGGGAGACGTGAAGTTGAAGCGACGCGTGATTTACAGTGGCGCGTTTATGACCGCTGCTGATCACTCCGTTTGTCAGCGCACTAATTCTGATTGAGGTCAGCGTCGTGACTGCTATCCTCAATCCGTCAACACGCGGGCTTCCGTAATGACATCACTCTTCAGTGTCGGTTTATTTCAATGCTACTCGTATTGATGAGCCATCACATATAATGGGCTTGTTTATGGAGATTAAAAGCATGTGAAATGCAGGGCCTCCGGTATACTTAATCACTACTACTGTATGTGCTTATTGAGACATGCCCAACATGTTGAGCTCTAAGAGTCTAGACTGAATGTCGATGGATGAAAATATAAACATAATCCCATGTTTCTTTTTAGTCATTATTAGTTTTGCTTATTTTCCTTTTTTGATTAACATTGGTTAATGCTATTCTTTTTTAGCTTTCTTTTTCCCTAACTCGGTATGTGACATTTATGCATATGATAACTTATGCACATTGCTTTCTACTATTTTTTTATTTATTTTTTTTTTTTTTTTTCAGAAAAGTTTGGATGTCAGGGATGGTTTGCAACCAATTTCAATGCTCTTAAAAAAGTTTCCTTACACTGCTAAGGTAAAAGGAAGGTTCACCAAAAAGTGAAAATTATCCTATGAGTTATTCACCCTCCAGCCATCCCAAGTGTACATGACTTTCTTCAATCAGACGAATAAAATTAGAGTTATATTAAAAAATGTCCTGGCTCTTCTAAGTCTTATAATGGCAGTGATTAGGTGTTAAAGGATTAGTTCACTTTCAGAACAAGAATGTACAGATAATTTACTCATCCCCTTGTCATCCAAGATGTGCATGTCTTTCTTTCTTCAGTTGTTAAGAATGTATGTTTTTTAAGAAAACATTTCAGGAATTTTCTCCATATAGTGGACTTCTATGGTGTATGCGAGTTTGAACTTCTAAAGTGCAGTTTAAATGCAGCTTCAAAGGGCTCTAAAAGATCCCAGCCGAGGAAGAAGGGTCTTATCTACCGAAACAATCTGTTATTTTCTAAAAGAATGTACAATTTATACACTTTTTGTGCATGCGTACTCGGTGAACTCTGAAAAGTTAGGTTATGTCGAAAAACTCCCATCTCATTTTCTCCTCCAACTTCAAAGTCATCCTACATCACTGTTTTACCTTTTTTTGTAAAGGGTGTTTGACCTTCTTTGCACGTTCACTTTGTAAACACTGGGTTGGTACTTCTGCAGCGATATAGGACAATTGTGAAGTTGAAGGAGAAAATGAGATGGGAGTTTTTGGACATACCCTAACTGTTTTAACCAGGAATACACATTATCCACGCAGATGAAATGTATAAAATGTAAAAAAAACAATTTAAATATCCAATTGTTTCGCTAGATAAGACCCTTCTTCCTCGGATGGGACAGTTTAGAGCCCTTTGAAGCTGCATTTAAACTGCATTTTGGAAGTTCAAACTCGTGGGCACCATAGAATTCCATTGTATGGAGAAAATTCCTGAAATGTTTTCCTCAAAAAAGAAAACATAATTTCTCTACGACTGAAAAAGACATTAACATTTTGGATGACAAGGGGGTGAGTAAATTATCTGTACATTTTTGTTTTAGAAGTAAACTAATCCGTTAAGATGTTATAGTCCAATATATGTCCAATAAAGTACATTTATAAAACAGATAGTTCCAGTCCTTGATTCTGATTGGTTGAGCCGTTTAATGTAGTTCCTTAGAAATGACTACAACATTTTCTAAGGAACTACATTATTTGGCAGAAGAATAATCTTTTAATTAATATTATTACACTTCATTTGCTCTTTTTTATTTAGTAAAATCTTACCATGTAAATGGAATAGCTGTTTTATAAAAGCAGTAAGCCCTGTAAAGCTGTGGATTACAGTAAATTTATAACAGCAAAGGGGATTGTTAGGCATGACCCAAAGCGGCTTATTGCTTTGCTCTAGCTTCCATACGCACGTTCACGACAGAGTGGCGTCCCAGCGGATGACGTAGGCGTAGGCATAGCATAAGCTCCAGTGAGAATAGTCTCGCAAGAATCAAGTTTTGTTTACAGCAAAAAAAAGAAAAAAAAAAAAAAAAAAAATGGCTTATTTCAAAATCCTCAGACAGTTTACTTTACAAATCCTCATTTTGTACTTCTAATTTGTGATCAGTATTTTGTTTTGCTCTCTCCTCTGGGCTTTTGTGTTTGTCACTTACGGTATGTCGACGTCCTACATTCATTCACTGCTAGAGATTACAGTTTATAAAGTTTAAATATGGATATTTTTCTTAAACAAATGCATCGATTAACTTCAGAAGGCCTTTAACTCCCTGGAGCCATGTGGAGCACTTTATATGAAGGATGAATTCACTTTTTCGGACTTCAAAATCTCAGCACCCATTCACTGCCATTATAAAGTTTGGAAGAGCCAGGACATTTTTTAATATAACTCCGACTGTATTCATCTGAAAGAAGAAAGTCATGTACACCTAGGATGGCTTGAGGGTGAATAAATCATGGGGTAACTTTCATTTTTGTGTGAACTATCCCTTTAAGGCTACTCTGTGCATGCTCAAATCCAGTGTAAAGGAGCAATACCACACAAAAGCCAGACTAAGCAGTGCCTGCTGTGTAATGACTGTGCATATGCATTTATGCCACCTCTGAACAGCATTAACTAGTCTGTGTAAAGACACCTAAATGCACTCTTATGCCACATTTGCAGTGTAAATTTGGTATTATGCTCACAAAGTCTGCATTTACTTGATCAAAATACAGAAACCTAGTATAAGAAATGTTCATTTCTTCTTTTGATACAAAGCTGTATTTTTTTGTCTCATTACACCAGGCTTCAGTATCACATGATCCATCAGAAATCATTCTGATATGCTGATTTGCCGTTCGAAAAACATTTCTTCTTATTATTAATTTTGAAAACTGTATATTTTTTTGGAAACCATGACAAAAGTTCAAAACAACATTTGAAATATAAATAATTTGTGACATTATAGATGTCTTATCTGTCAATTTTGCATCCTTGATGAATAAAAGTTATTAAAAAAGCCTTAATGACCCCAAACTTTTGAACTTCCATGCATACATATTAGCCAATTCCAAATGAAATCTTATGCTTTAGGAATCCATTCTCATCACAGAACAGCAAACAAACCAATCATTTGTCATAGTAAAAACAATACTACTACCCATCTAAACTGAAGGGTCACTTAAAACACATTTGCAAATGAAAAAAATTAGGTGCTTGTTCATTTAGCCCTGTTAAAATCGAAGAAGTCGCCCTCTCCACTCCATACACCTGAATCAAATCCAAAGCTCAATAATTATAACATACTGGATCCTTCTGGAGGTAAAAAATCAATAGACTAAGGACAAAGAACCTATGGCCATCACTTAATTCTCTTATCACTCTGATTTAGTGCTGTAGGAGGATGTTAAATAACTCTAAATCTTTATCTATGACTTTGAGGGTGCTTTATGGCAGTTCTAACAGCAGTACTGAGACAGAATGTCTATACCTTCTGCAGGACACACAATTTATAGCTTTATTACCCTTTGTCTTAAAGAGCACAAAGACATAGCGGGAGGAAGGAGATAGCAGCCGGTATCGAAGTAGGGGAAAAAGAATCGGATGCCATCATGCCGAGAGACATATCTCACAGACAGGTTTATAGGCAAGGAGACAGCCTCTATTTTGGGCCTCCCTTGTCCCCTCAACCTTTGAAACCCCACCGCATCCCATCCCACATGAGATGAAGTGGATTCAGTCTTCTGATTTATCTGTACGACCATCATATTTACCTTAGTGTTCACACACACATGGAGCCGGAGGTCAACGAGAGGACTTCCACAGGAGGAGGCTGAAGCGGCTCTCACTCTTGTGTGTGTGGTTTTTTTTTTTTTTTACACTGGAGAGTCATGAGTTCCTGGACCGAGCAGATGCTTCCTCATATTTTCTGCTCTCACTGACAACTGGCGTATTGTTTGGCTTGATAAGGGTACACTGTTCCCGGTAATGGGAATTAGGGAGAGGCGTAAGTCAGCAAGACGCTGGGTGCGACTGAATCAATAGATAATAGGAGATTCTCATGAATGTTAAAGGGGCCATTATTATTGGGCCCATTAAAAGAGCTACCCCTGTTTGTCTTCTCCTAGCAAGGCTTGGCGGGCGGAAATAGACACTTTAATGTTATTGACAGGTGAGGAGGGCCTGTGTCACGTGTGAAGCAAAGTGGGGTGACTAAACTGTCAGAGTCTGACAGACAGCTTGGATTAATTAAAGATCTGTGGGAGTTAGATGGAGATGAACGCTTGAGTTATGATCTCCAGCTGTCCAGATGAAGTTCGGCCTGCAGCCAGACTCTTCTAAAGAGAAGTATGCACAAGAATGACAGAATATTATTGTGCCATAAGTGCAGAAATAGGGGTGACTGTGTGCAATCAAAATGTCTGACTGGCAGCAGGGATAAACCAAAAGACAAACTCAAACATATTTCAGTAAAATCCTGATCAAGTCAACTGAAATGTTAAAGAAATAGTTAAACCCAAAATGTTGTTCACATCATTTTTCCCCCTGTGGAATACAAAATATGTTTTTGAGGAATGTTCACACTAATCTTTTTCAACAAAAAAAGATCATTTTGATAATGTCTGTTGAACTCCAAAAATGACAAAAACACCATATCACCATTAAACCCTGTACATTTTGTGCTCTGTTGGGAAGTTTGTATTTTCATGCATTTAAATCACTTTGGTCAGAGCAAGATGACAATGTGCCTTTTCTACAATAAATACAACAAGATTTTTAAAGAATTAGTTCACTTCCAGAATAAAAATTACCTGATGATTTACTTAGCCCTATGTCATCCAAGATGTTCATGGCTTTCTTTCTTTATTTGAAAAGAAATTAAGGTTTTTGAGGAAAACATTGCAGGATTTTTCTCCATTTTAGGAATTTCAATGGTGGCCATTGGGTTGAAGGTCCAAATTGCAGTTTCAATTCAGCTTCAAAGGGTTCTAAACGATCCCAGCCGAGGAATAAGGGTCTTGTCTAGCGAAACGATCATTTTCATTTATTAAAAAAAAATTATATACTTTTTAACCACAAATGCTTGTCTTGCACAAGCTCTGTGATACGCAGACCTTGTGCAAATACATTGGAAAGATTGTTTTACCTTTTTTTGTAAAGGGCGTTTGACTTTCTTTGCACGTTCACTTTGTAAACACTGGGTCGGTATTTTCGCCTACGTCACGCATGACCTTTCCAATGTGATTACGTAATGTGAAGTCAAGCTAGTGCAAGACAAGCATTTGTGGTTAAAGAAATTTTAATAGTTTGTAGAAAATGACCGATTGTTTCGCTAGACAAGACTCTTATTCCTTTGCTGGGATCGTGTAGAGCCCTTTGAAGCTGCATTGAAACTGCAATTCGGACCTTTAACCCATTGATCCCCATTGAAGTCTACTATATGGAGAAAAATCCTGGAATGATTTCCTCAGAAACCTTAATCTCTTTTTGACTGAAGTCAAAAATACATGGAGCGTGCCAAGCGCTTAGTGTCTTTTGCGCTCAGCACTGTCACTTTCTAGTCAGGTAACCAATCAGAGTAGAGGAGGGGCGGGACTACCAACCACCCTGCTTGTACTACGTCTGAACAATGGAGAAGTTAATATTGCTTCTCTTGAAGTATTTATGACTTTACCAGATGGAATTGCCGGACGACCATAATATTGTTATGAAAAATAATGCTTGGAGAAACACTTCATTCTCAATGCGTTTGCATTACTTAAGAGGATATTCTGAATCATAGCAACCATAGCGTCTCAACGGAAAATAAAATGCTGCACTCTCAAGCGCTCACAGCTGGGCATTTTTTGAGCTGCCTAAAACGCTTTGGTGGACATGCGACCTTAGTGTGCAATACCATTGTATTTTATTATAAATGTAAAACCTATTAATTTAATGCATTTTAATAAAATCAACGTCAGTAGAGATACATCCATTGTGCTGAATTTTTTCTGTAAAAAGCTAGGTTATGTTGAGTAATATTTTGTTGCTTTGCCTGTTTTGATGTGCCTTGTCATCTAAAGGCTGTTTAGTAAAGCAACGCTATTCTGATGCTTTTGATTGGCTCTCTTGTTTGAACTTGCAGCACACTATGTCTGCCAATTACATTAATCAACATTGTCGCTGAAAGCTTCAGTCTACAACCTGTCTGAGAGTTGACACCATGGCGAGTGATGAAAGTATGTTGCAGTGCTTTAAAAGTTTGTTCCAGGGCTGTGCTTTAAAATGAAATGATTCAAATCTTACTGTAAATCAAGTGATGAAGGATCAGTGTTGAATACTACTGAAAAGTTAACCCAGCCTACTTTAAATGTTTTAAAATAATTACTAGTAAAAAAATCAAGTAATTGAAATAGTTACACTACTTATTAAATTTTAAATAGTGTAACTTGTAATCTGTAACCTATTACATTTCCACAGTAATTTTCCCAACACTGATTATATATGCCATTAATTCTTTCTAAATCAAACTGAATGAACGTCACTTTGGCCTGTTCCTCAAACAATGAAGTTTTTTTTTTAAGCTTCACAGATGTCGTCAACATGAATATGTTGTCAATATGTTGTCTTTTTTTTTAAAAAGAATAAGTGAGAGATGTTTTAAAGATGTTAATTTTGTGTGGGTATGGAAAAAACACCATATGGTTTTAGAAAAAGAGAATGACCATTTTGGGGTAAACTATCTAATTAACATCACTATTTTTAATTCACAGAAGCCTCGACATTAAGTACTGCTCATCGTCTAGAGTCCAGCAGAGGTTGAAAGCATTGAGAAAGGTTGCCAATGTCAAACTATTCCATATGTGAAATAAAAGCAACTAAAAATACTCCACTATACATTTGTCTAACACTACTAGTCAAAGCAACTTGACTTAAAGACTAACACATACTCATGCTTTCTGAATAATCTCTCTGACGCACAGCTCCATATGGTTTGCAGAGCTCTGATTGTGTGAAGATGGTTTATTCGGATGGACAGAGGAAAGGACAGCTTAGTCACAATGTGTTCCCTACAGTGCTGGAATATATTAGCTGCCATCTTCAGGGTGTTTGAAATAATTACTTACTGGGGCCATCTGACACTTTCAATAAATTAAATCACCCCCTTAAGTTTTAAAGGCAAATGCATATTGCGGCCATCACTAATGTCTGGCCTGTCCCAGGAAAGAGATAATTTGCTGTAACAATGTGTTAATGCAGCCCGGTAATCAGACGCAGCAGAGTAGCACAGCTCACGGAGCATTGTGCCAATAAAGAAAACTACACAAATGAATTCAAGAATTAGCGGCCACACATGTATCTTCACAATTAATAACTTCCACTCCATCAAGTGGTAATCTAATTATGAATTATGTATGTGTCTGCCATGAATCATTTATGCAGTTTATTAGCTAAATTGGAAAATAGAATCTGAGCACATCATAATGATTTAAATTAATGTTTTCTCAATTCTGCAGAGTCTCATTTTAAAGGGAGTTACTGACCTAACACAAACTGATCTTGAGCAACATTGCTAATAGTGATAAAACAAATGTAATCATGTCTTAATAATTAGTAAATTAAGCCTTGAGGGTTTTTGTTTTCCCTGTAATCACTCTGGGCAATAAAAAAAGATTTCTCCAACAGATGCACTCGTGATACAGAAGAACTATTTAAATATAATCTGCTGTACAGATGATTACATATGTGTGCAGATGATGATGTTCGATACTCTATAAATTGAACGATGGAATATGCGAAATAACAATTAATTATTACCTACTAAATTCTTACTCAATTACAGTAACTAGTAGACTTCCACTGCTCTATATATCTCAGCAAAACTTTTAAGCATGGCCATCAGATCAGTCTAAACAGAAAGACAGCTCATATTTCCAATATTCTGTCCTTCATTTTATCAGTCAACTCACTTGTCTATCACATCAGACACAAGCAATGAGGCAGAGGCACTTACACACTTACACTGAAAAACTTATGACTCAATCTATCCATTATTTACATACAGCACCGCTGAAGGGTCTCTGAGATATGTTAAAACAGCCTTTCTTTTTCTTTTTCTTTTTCCACATTCTCCATCATCTCCCTTACATTTTTGCATTTTGCAATGCAAATGTGGTTCTGTTACTCATTTAAAGAGGTCATGAACTGCATTTTTTATTATTGTGTACTGTTCTCTGACATCCACTTACAGGGGCGGACTGGAACAAAATTTTAGGCTGGGAAATCACACACTCATCTTGGCCATCCCATACACCCACAACAAATTTCGAAACCACGGACAACAATATTTTTTGTATGGCCATCATCATCACATAAAAATTTTATATCCCTAGGCTGGGGCCGTGCAAAATACTTTACCTCTTGATATTTCCTTTTTAGTGTCTTCTTTTTCCCTGACATCTCTCTTGTTGCAAAACAACAGCTTCATTGTAATTTGTTTGCACATACAGTAGTATAGGCCTACATTTACTTTACAATAATTGAAGTATTACATTAGGACCATGTGTTACTGATTTATTTTGCCTAAAATGTCAAAATTTACACGGAGTGTGCGTGAGGTGAATCACGTTGCCAGTCAAGACTAACCGATTCATGATTTATTTTTTATGTTTGACAGTCTACATCTTTAGTACATATCAAATGCTCTTTAATAACAGACAGCAATAGTGACCACATAATAAAAACACATACTCACACTTGTGTGTTGCAACATTACTGTCGGATCCAATATAGTCTGCACAGCATCATCTTGTTTGTAAACAAATATGTTGTAAAATAAAGTGAACAAAGGACCAAGTTCTCACTGAAGTGGTCTGGAACTTTATTTAAAATGAAGTTAATTTACTCTTTCCTAATGTTGGGATCAGAAACGCAGTGATGTAGAAGCAGGCATTAATCTTTTGCAGAGCCGGTGTAAATCATACTTTCTGTGAAAAGGAATAAAATTAGTCAAAGTTGTACTGCCTGTAGTGTTAATTTCAACTGGAAACTAAAGTAGTTTGTACATACAGGTAGGGTTTATTTTTTCAGTTTTGCAGAAATGCATTTAGAAGCATGTATTTCCAAAGAGCCTATGTTGGGAATTTTGGTTTCTCAGTTCATGACCCCTATAAATAGACAGTGAAGTTTGAAATAATTATCAACAACACATGTAATTTTATAACTGATGTAGTCATTTAGAAATGTATTAACCCAGAGATCACTGTACGCTGCTGCTTCAGTGACACAAGGCTTGTGCGTGTGGTGTAAAATAGGCATTCGTTTCAATGAATGGTCCTATTTTCTCCAATGGGAAGAAAGTTTTAAGTTCCAGAAAAGCTATGATATGTTTTCACAGTACATTGGGCTCTATTATCTCAAAAGATCAAGTAAGATCTGATTTCTCTTGAAGAAGTTCTTGGATCGTTTATAGTAATTTCCTGGATATAGTATTTCCTCATTAGGTCATAATTATCACTCATCATCACTCCGTAAACTAATGAACCATTTGTCAATATGCGTGATGAAACCCTAGATGGAAAAAAACAACACACAGCTTTTTTAAAGAAAACTTTAAAAGTTTTTTTAAAGGGGTCATGAATTGAGAAACCAAAATTCCCTTAATCATTTGACATATAAGTGATCCCTATACTATAAAAACATCCTGTAAATTTCAGAACTCAAAACTTTCTCTTTAGTCTAGAAACAGCTTCTATTGAAACCAATCTGCCAAAACAACAGGTTGTGTAATGTGCCATTCTATGATGTAATAGTGTGGCTAAACACCACCTCCACAGAAGAAGATCAACACCTGCTTCGACATCACTGCCTGTTTAGCCCCGTCCACCGATTCACGCATGTAGTGTAAATAACCAAACAATAAAGATAGCTACGAAGACAACAAGTCACTGTGCAGTGACAAGTTGTGGAAAAACAGTCATTTGCATTGCCTTCCTTTTAGTCCCAACGTTAGGAAAGAGTGAATGAACTTTATTTTTTAATAGGGATGCACCGATCCGTATCGGCCGATCACTTGCGCGTTTTGTCAGTAAAGCCGGTTCTGTAATCAGCGGTAAATGCCATCAGGTGCGTGATTTCACGTTGAGCCGTATATTCTACACACAGCCGTTGTTCACTGACAAGCTGCGCACATTCACACTGATAATGAACATTGATTTGCGCAGCTCGTCGGTAAACAACGGCTGTGTGTAGTATATACGGCTCAACGTGAAATCACGCACCTGATGGCATTTACCGCTGATTACAGAACCGGCTTTACTGACAAAACGCGCAAGCATGATCGGCCGATTCGTATCGGTGCATCCCTATTTTTTAATGATGTTCCAGATGCATCAGTAAGAATTTGGTCCTTTGTTCACTTTATTTTACCATAGATTCGATTACAAACAAGGCACAATTTGACACAGAATTTTCAGAAAGAATGAAACTAAAAGACGATGCTGTGCCGACTATATTGGATCCGAAAGTAATGTGTGAGTAACTGTTTTTATACATGGTCACTATTGCTTTGTCTAATATTACAAATTGTTTAATATGTACTAAGTATTTATGCATCCATCTGTGAAGGTTGTAAACTCTCAAACACACACAACTGTTAGCCAATCATATCAGTTGGCATTTACTTCTGAGGGAGATGACAGGAGGGACTTTGAGCAGGAGGTGCCATGTGGAACCTAGGCCAAAGCCATGGTGGAGCCACGGTGGAGCCAACAGAGGAAGGAGCCATGGAGGAGGAAGGGCTAATGACACCAGGGGGCCAACCAGAGGCAATGGAGTAGGTGGCAGAGGAGGATCAGGAGGGCCAAGGTGGAACAAATGGCTCCGGCGACTGACGTGGAGGCGTGGATCTGACAGGCTGCAGTGGAGCTAGAGCGACAGAGGACCCAGGTGGAGCCGAAGGGATGGAGTAGCCTGTCGGAGCAAGAGAATGCAGGATGGTCGACGCAGGATGGTCAACGACAGACCAAGGCAGAGCCGGAGGGATGAGGAAGCCCGGTGGAGCTAGTGGACTGCCGGGCCACGGCGGAGATGTGGAAGTTAGAAGCCATGGTGGAGCCGCTGGGTCAGTGGGCCGAGGCAGGGTCCTGGATTCTGAGGTTGGAGGCGGAGACATGGGATCCTCCAGCCACGGCACCAAAACTGCCCTACAAAGCAAAAAGGCAGTAACTGCATTTTTGGTCAAAAATTAGTTATTATCATTTTCATGACATTCAAGGCATCCTTTGTTATGTGACAAAATATCTTATCTCAAATGTGTGTCGTTTTGTAGAAAAATGGTAGTCGTTTGTACAGTAATTGGATTACAGGCTGGATGACAGGATAACTTTAAAGTAATTTTTCTCAGTTCTGCACTCGGCGTAGTTACTGCCCTTTTGCTTTGTAGGGCAGAATAGAGACTGCCAGACCCACAGTGAGCCCATCGCACAGATGTTGGGCTGAGGGTGAGCAGAGGGGCTGCCAGATGACAGTGGAGGAGGAGGCACGAGAGAGTGGCTGGGCGGCATTTGTGAGCCTCCGGGCTCTCGGGGCTACCCTTGGGGACTAAAACCCTCTCTCTGCAATACTCAGGAATGGGAGTCTCCTCTGAGCTTGACGAGGGAACCAGAGCCCTCTCTGGGCAGGACGCGGGAACCGCAGCCCTCTCTGGGCCGGACGTCAGAACAGGGGTGACAGAGGGCTCCGAAGAAGGAGGTAGGAGAGGGGGCAGGTCAACATCTTAGTCAATAAGATCTCATGCCACTTTCCCTCTACCCAGATCCGTTGACAGCTCACCCTCAGCCATGTTGCAGTGGGCAGAACTTCTCTCCGCAATCTCATTGGCCACGGCATTCTCCCTCGTAGCCGGTGTGGCAGCCGGCTCTTGCACCTGGTCTCCGTCAGCGGTGGGTTTGGGCTTCTGCTCCACGCAGCAGGGAGATGGTGGGCTGGGCTCTGGGTCGGGAGTGGAACTGGCGAGATCTACCATGGGACTTATTTTGAAAGGCGATCCATTTCTTGTCAGTGTCCACTCCACAAAGGTGGCGAAATCCGCTCAAGCACCATCTTCAAATGAGCATCATCCGGATAGCTGGAGATGTTAGCAAGGACCAGGAACAGAAAGATCTTTCCCCCTGCTCCAGCAGGAGGAGGTATTTGGGACGGGTGAGGGCATCCATACGCAAAGCCGCCTTAACCTAATGGGAGGCCCCGGGGCTGAGAGGTTTTGTAGGCCCCCCAAATCCCCCCGCCATCCACTCAATTTAGTCTCGTTTTAAAATGGTGTAATCTACATCATAAAATGCATTAGTTTCTTTCAAGACCTGGCAACAATGTGAGTTTTCCTTCTTTGAGCCAGAAAACACCATAATATTGTTATTAAAATATCACTGAGCCCTCTTGAGCATAAACACAAGACACTTTATTTATCAACAAAGCAACTTACGTTGACGAAAACCAAAATGTGTGATTTTAAACACTATTATGAAAAATCGGTCCCATTTTCGCCCAATAAGCCCGCACTTGTGGGTCAATATTATTTCCCCAGCGGCCCGGGTCACTGTTATATGGGTCATCATCCTCTCTCTGAGACTCACCCGCACCCCGCTCCTCCTCCTCCCCTCTATTGATGCTGCTGGCAGTCACCTGCTGTTCCTCGTCCACCTGCGCGGCGGTCGCGGCCTGCACCTCCTCCGCTCCCTCCGGTGTGTGAAGCGATGTTTCTCCAGTGCTGGATGCATCTTCAGTAGCACTAGAGGCTGGTTTAAAAAATCCGGTGAGCTTTGGGATGCTCTTTAGCAGAGATTTTTCGCGCAACTCCTTCTAAATAAGGTTTTTTCTTTTCTGGGCACCGCTCTCAAACTTCCGACTCATTTTTTATTTTGATCACCGCTCTCAAACTTCCGACTAAATTAATGACACGGACACACCCAGTAGCGCAGGAAAGGGAGACCACCCCTGGTGGTGGGCTGTCACATGTCACTTCACCTGTCACGGGGGAGCTGTCAGTCTGACTGACTAACATTGTAAGCAACTATATAGACATTCAGATAATAGCTTTAGAGCCTTGAACACGAGAAAAAAAAAAAGAAAAAAAAAAAAAAAACCCGACCATCGGAGGCCCCTAAACTTGCGAGGCCCCTGGGCTTCAGCCCAGGTAAGCCCGTGCATTAAGGCGGCCTTGTCCATACGGGAAACAAAAAACACTGTGTGAAACTGTTGTTGGTCGGGTCTTCTGTCACAATATGCTGTAGTAAGGACGATGGAGGCACGAGAGAACGTAAAGAATCTTTAATGAGAGAATCACAGGGGAAAATCCACAACAGGAATTGGGGTAAGCACATGTAATCCAACAAGTAGACCCGACAAAGACAAACTGCACAAGTTGGGACTTATGCTGTGTTCCAGCATTCCAGGCAAGTCCTGCCAAACTGCCTGACAGCATTTATTATTTTTATATTATTATTAATTTGATTGCAACGTAATATTGTCCTAAACTCTATTTATCCACCATGTACCAGTTGCATAAACACCGCACCCGTAGGGGCTGACATTGTTGTTTTGCGGGAGCTTGGAACTGGGAGTACATCAATCAAGTACAGCTTCACGGGTGGGAAGTCACGGGTTTCACTGTCTTTCCGGTGCACTTTCACGGGTAGAAGGTTGGAAAAACAAGGGTAACGGGTTGCCTGGAACGCGGCATAAAATACATTAAGTAATTAGAACTAAACAACAAGACACAGCTGAATCAAATGAACAATCAACAAGAGGGAGAAACTGGGTCACGGCGCACATGGGGAGGGAACAACAAAGGTCCATAATCCTGACAGCCACACCTATTCAAACAGAGCTGAGATGGTCAAAACAAGACAGAAATAGCCTATTACTTCTCAATTATGTTTTTTTTTATATATGTAAAAATCTTGATAACATTCTAAGTAGACCTCAGAGAACAGTACAAAATAATAAAAAAAGGAAGTTCATAACCCCTTTAAAACAGCATATTCTTGAATCAGGATTATCTTTATCAGACAATAGGGGAGAGCGGGGCACAACCTAACACTTTTTGAATTTCGCGGTTTATGTAAATCGACGTTGGGTTCAGAGTACAATTTTTTATCCACGTTATTTTCACACTTGTCTAGTAAAAATATATCGCTTTGTTTCATATTTACAGTGTATACGTTTTTCGTTATTTGCCTCAAAAGAAAGGAAGTGAAACGTGACAACATGCCCCGTAGGTGGGGTACATTGTAACATCTGAGGGGCACGTCCATATGACAGCTTAAAATGTTATCTGATCGAATGGAAAAAATATACACAACAAACTAAAATATTTTGTCAGTAAAATACATGAGTTAACTTTTTCAAATGAAGTAATGACGTTTTTTAAAAAAATAAAAATGATCTAATTTTGGAGTTTGAAAATGAACACATTGCAACAATGCTTTGAACGGCCCTGATCGCAACACACAGCTGTACAGTAGTTCAAAACAATGTGGACAGATAGATGAAACACATTTAGATATTCAGAAGAACACTCAACTCCTCCACACACAGCTCTCATAGAACACGACACACATAAACGAGCCAAAATGCTTTACATTACTTGAAATAATAACTTCTGAACATTAAACATTGATTGTCAGCCTTTATTCACCTGTTTTTTGAGGTATCTTATCGAAATCCTTAGAAGTAAATCGTGTAAACTGCACCGCTAATGTCACAGAATAGCATAGTTTAATAACAGCGGGGAATATTGTAACACAGTGTTACATCTTTCCCCATCTGCGCGACTGGAGTTTAAAACAGGTTAGTGTCTTCTGCTGGTTTGCGAAGCATTAATAAACCATCTAAACTGATAAATAACAAATTGGAGATTAAAATAATAGCAGATTTGTCTAATTTTAAATGAATATTTAAAACTGAAATGAAAAGTTTACTTCAGCCAGAAATGTACTTTTACTATGGTAAAATAAATATTCAGCGATATCTTCAAAAGGCTTTTGAATTCTGGTGCTCTTTTTTCTCTGCATAGTGTTGCTATGGCAACTAGCAAACACCGTAAATTTGGTTATGCTAGCGTGTGTGGAAATATTTAAACCACGCGTGTTACAATTAACCCCGCGTTAGGTTGTGCCCCGCTCACCCCTACGCAAATGATTACATCACTTATTCTTTTGCAGCTCTCCAGACTATCCGGTTTCCAACTGTTTGCAAACCTGTGATAGTTTTCACGCCATTTTGCTGCACTTAAAACCAGACGGGCCTAATGATTCCTCGGTAATCAAGTAAAAGTGTCAACCCAGAGGGCAGGAAGGCAGAAGGTTAGGAATGGCACTTTAATATCTCACATACTGTACACATACACACACTTATACACAGCTGTTCTTCCAAAGAGAAGGCCTGACAATTACAGCTTCATGAGGATTCATAGCCACCCCTTTCTCATTAGCTATATTAAGAGACCATCCCTCCGGAGGCTAAAGAGAAATGCGATATTTCCCTTGTCACTTTCCAGCATCCTGTCGTCACTCCGCGTTGGACTTTGTACAGTGAGAAGTGTCATTCTTGGTGAAATATAGAGCACTTGAGTTGAGTTGGGGGACCGATGAGGTCTTCAAAGGCTTGCAAACACTCTGTGTTTCGCTGAAAGAAGCAGACGGGGAGGTGCTATATCTGAGGCTTCAGCTGTCTGCAATAACTCTTGGATGAAAGGTGCATGTGGCTGTCAGATGACTAACACACTGTGTGTAAATCGATACATCGACTGAATGAGTGATTTGAAAATTTGGTATTAATTGTTTGATGGTTTAAATCCAGCTTTGGCAACTTGATGAAAGACATTAACAACCCTGTATATCTTAAAGCATAAATAGTCTTTATATGAGAGCTCAAATTATAAACAAATTTAGCCTTGGCGTAATTCCCTTGGGAATGTTGGCGTTTCGGGAGGGTTGTCAGATGATGAGTAATAGGAAGTGATTTTTCTCCTTTGGAAGTGAAAGACACAATATTTCATAAGTCCAACCTGAGCGAACTCAAATATGTGAGCTGACATGGGCTTTTTCTCGAAAAGCAGGCCTAGGGCGACACACACAACGCTTGTCGTTTTAGCTTTAATTAATGTGCTGAGAAGGGCAAAAATGGAAAGTCCCCATTTAACGTTTCTTATGATTTGATATTAAATGTGAGAAGTGTGCTAAGTGATGCGGCGGGGGGCGGGGATGTTGAGAAGGTTTTTGAGAAGATGCAAACTGTACGTAGATGATGAAACCTCACAACAATGAGAGAAATTCAGAGCTCGGTATTAGAATATATAAGCAGGTCTGGGCCAGGTTACGTGTTTTAATTTCTAAACCTCCTCCCCATGGCTGAACTCCCCAAAGATGGTGAATAATGACGTGCCCTCATGTATTTGAATAATTCTATGTATAATGCACAACTGTAAAATGATGCATAGCTGCAATCTCTGCTATAAATTGCCTTGAAGATTAGCAAGTCTAAGATCAACAGAGTGAACAAAGCAACGCTTCTGCTGTCTGCAGATAGCAACACCTCCCATTGTTGACGTGTACAATGAGTAGCTTAATCAGTTATTTATTAGATAATTTTATTAGAGGAAAATAGTTAATAAAATGTTTACAATTCCCATCAACCAAGTTTATTTAGAGGCATATAAAGGTTTTTATTAAAACATATGTTTCCCCTTCAAATGAAGCAGCTACAAATGATTAAAAATGTTTAACTGATTAATAGTACAGCTTTCTGCGAATAATCACAAGTAATCTTACATAGCAATACAATTTGTAATCGTAAATGTAATTACTGAAATATTTATTGAAACATGAAGTATATTTTAAATAATATTTGCTTAATGTCATTATTTTATTAAGTTCTAGCAAGACTGTTATTGTCAATATCATATCTTTGTTAAATTTATTTTTTATTTTATTTTTTTATATAACAACAATAATTGTTAATAACTGTTAATTATTCTGTATTAATGTATCGTTAATTGTAATAAGAACATAATTTTAATTTCAGTAAACTGACAGCAATAACTCCAGATAGTGTTTACAGTCTCTGTCATCTGCTTTCCTGTTTAAATAAGATATGTCTGTTTCATTTTTATTTATTTATTTATGTTTTTTTACTTCAAAGCTCATTTCAAAATAAAAAAATTCATTCAGCAACCATTTTGGGAACGCACTCAGGCAGCTACTGTCAATAATGCAAGTACAGTTTTTGTATAACTGAATGGGGAAATAGGCCTAATAGGACTAAATCGTAAAAACCTCTTGCCAAAGTTATATTTCAATTGCATATTTCAAATGAGCAATAAAATGTGAAATAAATGGAATCATAAACATTGTTACTCATGATGACCTGGGAAACTTGCACCTGTTGAGCGTTTGTTATTATGTCACACATTTAAATCATAAGACGTAAGTAGCCTAAACAAAATTAATAAATTATATTGTGAACAATAAACCCAAAAAAAACCTACATCAAAATTTTATGTCAATATCAATGATTTCACAATGATTAAAATCAGCACACTTTTTCCAACATTGAACACAAGATTCACTAATTCTTTTGGTCATGTGTTTATTACTATGTTATTACCAACTCCACTTGAAGGCCACAGTACTCTCAAATAACCTTAAACGTTTTTTTAGTTTATGGTGATCCAGCCAGTGCATACATTTTGCATACAGCATTTGCCGATTGGGGATTGGCACTTGTATTCATAAGGTGGGACATATTGTATAGAGCTGCCATATTGAATGTACCAGTTTCATCTATCCATTGTAATGCCAGTGTTTTATCTGAGCTACAGTCTCTCACCACTCAAAAATAGCATGAGCATATGACACTAACCACAGGAAGTGAAGAAAAGCATAATCATAGCCCCAGGAAGTAAATAACAGATGCTGGACTAATCAATTACTAGGGCTGGGATTTTGACACAAATTTCAAGATTCAATTTGATTCTGATTCACAAGCTTGCGATTCGATTTACAGTTCAGTTCAATCAATATTGATTATTTTGTCTATATATCAGGTAGGGTACATGTCAAATTTACTCGAGGAAACTTATCTCTCAGCTAATTCTGTAAAATATACATGAGAGTCAGCTGGTACAACATTACTATAATATTAAAGGTTAAAATGAACTGATTTGTATACAAGTGCTTAAATTACACTCAATGAAGTTTTTATAATAATAAAGTTTTAAACATTAAAATGGTGGCTATCATAACAAATTGACAAATTAAACATTAAAGAACAGTAAAAAATTATAATAAATTTGATAAATGATGCATATATTTAGCGAAATGCTTCTGGAGTTCAAATTCATTTTTAAATGTTAAATGTGACGTTATGTGACATTGTTTACAAGCTGTTATACTGACGTCTTTTCACAGTTAAAACTGATTAAGTGATTACATGAGACAGGATAAGGATTTCAAAGTTGACATACCTTTGGATGTTCATTCATGTTTATTTAGTGTTGAAACTGATATTAAAGCGGAGGAGATGCCGCTTCTCTTGAACTGAGGTGCTACAGCGATCACTCCACATTAAACAGCACTAAAACGGCATTTATCGTTTAAATACTGCAACAAAATGAACAGAATATGAAATCTGAAACTTTGTTTCATATCAAAAGTAACAAAGCACAAAGCTTATTGCGATTTATTGGATAAGAGGTGAGCTACAATATTCTGTTCTGGAACTGAAAACATGCTAGACTAATCGATTCATGCGATTTAAGAATAAATATTGTTTCATAAAATAAGAATTTATTAAAATCATTAATATTTTTTACTCAGCCTATTTTTTGTAGCTAATATTCATAGCCAATATTTCTCTCAGAAATAAACATATTTTATCCAGTTGTAATACAAAAAGTGTGTCTCAGTTCATGTACTTTATGTAATTCATGCGTTTGCATTGTTTACACTAAAAAGTGCAACAAGAACAAATACACTTCAAATACCTGCGTGATGCCCTTAAGTAACCAGAAAAACTAAGTGTGAAATGTTGGACACTATAATATAATGGGTTTATTAAGGTTAATTAAATGGAAGCAAGACGAATAAAATGGTTTAGAAATTTTAGATACAGCTATGGTTAGCAACCAAGTTACCAACAGGGCTAATGCTTTGAGTAGATTTAAAGGCACAAACCCAAGAGCTCTGCTGTGACATGAGCTAACCTGCATCTGGACGCTAGAAATATAGACATGTTAAAGCTTTTCTGCAGATTCGTGGATTGTATGTGTTGCTGCAACCTGTATAATAGAAAGTATTTGCTTTGGAGTGTGTTTCAGTGCTGACAGCGTTATGATTGATGTATTTGTTCTCTCCGGGCCTGTCATTTTAACATATGGCACTGAGATGCCAATTGACAGTCCTCACTCAAACCCAGTTCAAAACAAACATCCTGTCTCAGTACACATGACGCATCCATGCTTTTAGAAAATCACTAAGTACACCAGGAAATGATTTAGGTTGTCTCTTTCATCATTTTCTACACCGCTAGGAAACCGGACATCATTTATTCAGATCATCAACACAGCGCTACGGCTTGACCTAACTTAAAATACAGCATACGAACACTTCGAAATGCATATATGCTGTCAATAATGCTGCGAACAATTATGATTTCCTGCTCCATCATGACCAAAAACTTGTCAGGTAGTGACAGCCTCACCCTGCCCCTCGTCCAGGGATGTCTCTTCCTTCTGCAGGGCTGAGAGAAGGAGAACTGGGAGCCGCCACAAATTCAGACAGGAAGCCTGTCAAGCAGAAGCTGTCAGACGATGCTTTCTGATGCCATCGTCTCATCAGCAGGGCTGTCAGTCTCGCAGACTCTACTCAGCTCTGAGGAGAACTAACATGGGAAAGAGAGGAAACTAACGCATCCCCCCATATGGAGCGGGAAACAACAGACTGGCTCTCTACAGCCCCTACAAGTGCTCAGGTTTTGGATGGATGTTAGTGATCCAGCTGTCTATTTACACACTGTCTATCTTCGACCCAGTTTTTGTTTTTGGACAACAGGGCCATGATAAATGTCACACACGGACATTTACACTTAAACTCATAAGCTGCACGGTAAAGAAGTGGCAGCCTTCCACTGTTGCCTTATTTTTACCTTATTTTTTATTTCTTTTGCTGCTAACATATAAAAAAATGTTCTGCACTGAAACATACATTATGGACATAATGACAGTATTTAAATGTAAAAACATTTATGAATAATTTACAATGCTGTTCAAAACTTGGGTGTCAGATCATAGTCTCTGCATGGCTGCATTAATGTGCATTAATGTGATTAATTATTGTAAAAACATTGCGAAATATTACTTTATTATTAAAATATTTTGGAATATTTTTACAATTAAAAAAAAAAAAACTGTTTTCTATTTTAATATAATTTAAGATGTAATTTATTCCTGTGATGCAAAGTCCAATTTTTAGCATCATTATTTCTAGTCTGTAGTGTCACATGATCTTATTCTAAAATGATAATTTGCTGCTCAAGAAACTATTATTATTATGTTTTATGTTGAAAACTGTGCTGCTTCATTTTCTGTGGAAACTGTGGTTTATTTTTTTCCAAAAAGTTTAAAAACTGAGCATTTTTATTTTTATTTTAAGATGTCACTTTTGATCCATTTACTGAATAAAAATGATTTGTTTTAACAAAACATTTAAATGGAAGCTATATTTATAACTACATAGTATTTATATTTTACAATTAAACCTATATACACTGCCGCTCAAAATCAGGGATCAGTTTTAATGCTTTTAAAGGAGACTTTTCTGCTCACCAAGGCAGTGTTTATTTGATTAAAAATACAGAAAAAAATGTAATATTGTGAAATGTTTATGCAAATAGTGGTTTTCTATTTTAATATACTTTAAAATATAATTTATTGCTGTGATGCAAAGCGGAATTTTCAGCATTATTACTACAGTATTCAGTGTCACATGATCCTTTAGAAATCATTTTAATATGTTGATTTATTATCAATGTTGAAAAGAGTTGTGCTGCTTAATATTTTTTAAAACCTGTGATACTTTTTTAGGATTCTTTAATCAATAAAAGGTAAAAAAGGTTAAATTATTAAAAAGTGATAGCATAGATTCACATTAATATTTTGAATAAATGCTGTTCTTTTTAAATAGTTATTCATCAAATAATCCTGAAAAAAAAAGAATCACAGGTCCAAAAAAAAAAAAATTCGCAGCACAACTACATTAATAATTGCATATTAGAAGGATTTCTGAAGAATCATGTGACACTGAAGACTGGAGTAACAGCTGATGAGAATTCAGCTTTGCATTACAGGAATAAATTATATTTTAAAGTATATTAAAATAAAAACCATTATTTTGTATTGTAATAACATTTAGCAATATTACAGTGTTTTTCTGTATTTTTGATTAAATAAATGCAGCCTTGATGAGCATAAGAGACTTCTTTTAAAAAAAAAAACATTACAAGTCTTACTGATTCCAAACATTTGAGTGGCAGTGTATATAATTTTTTTTTTGTTTTTGAGCCCCTAACACATTACTACCCTAAACCTAACCACTTCTAATATCAAATATTATATTTCAGTTTTTTAGAGCCACATTTTACTCACAAATATCTACAACCACTAATGAGACACGCACAGTGTGCGTGTTACTTTAATATGCGTATCATTTTCTCCGCTGTCTATTTTGATCTAGTAGACTTTGGCTGCGTATATGAACCCACCCTAAAGCTCTATGCTAAGCACACTTGCGAATCTGTTGTTGTTGTGTTTCCTTTTGTTCAGAGGCGGAGTGCTCCAAGTGCCAAGAACTTGTTTGTGCTTTGCTGTGCTGCGCTCGCCCTTGCTTGTCTATCAAGAAAACATATGGCCCCCCATATGTGGAGATGTCAAGGGGGCCTTTCAGAGCGATCATCTTCCTTTTGGTGTCTGCAGCTGACTACGAATCCCGACTCGAAGTCTGCCGTCCCCTTCCTCGCCTGCCACGCGGAAAACAACGTTAGCCTCTCGCGCGCACGCAACTCAATTTGCAAGTTTCATCTGATAACACGTCTCCGAGCGAGAGACGAACTAGTCCGCAGAGCATGTTTAAGAGCGTTTTATAGAGTGTGAACCATAAAACACAATAAACGGTAAATTGGTGCAAACAAATCTGAATTGTAATAACCTGAGGGGTAAAATATGCAATCGCAGATGGAGTACTTGCCATAACGCGCAGCCTCGGGCCCACAGGGGGCTGCCGCGAGATAGTAATATAGTCTTATAAGCATACTACAAGAATCGTGCGGCTAGTTTTATTTCCTCTCTCTGGGTTGCTAAGTGCTCAGGTAATATATTGCTTTCATAAGAGCATGCAAGCTGTATTTTGCTTTCAAAAATATGTCTCAATCCTTTGGGCAGTGTGATTAAGAATAAAATAGCGGCTGCATTACTTCCAAATAAATTCAGGTAATGACATAAGCAAAAAGGTTTAGCGGTGGAATTTCGCCGAGCCGTGAAGCGCCTGACGGAGGGGATGGGCGGCACAGGCATCCATTACCGGCAGAGCGTCCCCCTGGCACACCGGGTAATGTATTACCTTTGGATTACTCTAATATCTGTCTGATGTATGTTTGCTGAGCAAAGCAAGAGCCCATGGGTAGGCGCTGAACGACAGAACAGCTGCAGGAAGCCCGGCTCTTGAAGTCGTCCTCGCAAGCGCCCGGCCTCCCCCCTTCCTGTCGCTGCAGCCAGAGAAAACGAAGTGCGAGGCGGATGTATCGGGCCAGAGGCGGCGGGTCCTTCGGAGCTCCTGGGACTCACTACAGCCGGCAGGCCGAGGAGCTGATAAGTCAGCCAGCCATTCGTCAGCCCAAATGAAGGCAGTAAAGTTGACTAGTGAGAACGCGGCTCAGCCTGGGGTTGGCAGACTGTTCCTCAGAGGAGCGCTGCTGTGACACTAACCCTCATAAACACATACTGTATTTGCCCCCCTCTGACATGCGTGCACAAATATTTATTTTTCTTGATTCTTTCAGGGAGTACAAAAGAAAAATCACACCTCTCTCGCTCTCTCTCTCTCTCTCTCTCACCGGCTCATGGCAAAATAATCAATGCTCTCCCGAGCGGGCTCGGCTGTGCTGACGTGCAGGAACGCGTACGCCGAGCTCGCCTAAAAGATAATAAGCCGGGAACGGCCCTGTGTTTTACAGCTATCAAGACTCATCCTCTTTGACATGCATTGTGGTGTTTACAAAGTCCCAGTAAAACCTCCAGCTATACTCTTAACGGTGCGCGCGGAAAAACACAAGTTCTGAGGGCGTTCAGAGAGAGAAAATCCAGCCGCGCTCTTATGCGTGTCCCATTTCTTATTCACAGCGCTATTCTCAGTGTTAACACCTGTCAGCTGACTGACTTCTTGTTCCCCATGGCTTATGAAAAAATCATGGCGATGGAGTTCAGAGTCAACAGTCCCATCAATATAAATTCACCATGGTCTTCATGGAACATTAGGCGGAATCCGGTATCCTTACAAAGGCCTCTTCACGGATACGAACGGCGATATAGAAAAAAAAGTCCTGAAAGGGTCCCTTTGAAGAATATTTTCACTTGTGTGCCCTAAATAGGCCATAAAACATTTATTTCAGAGCACTGCCTTTCACAAGCTCTGCGTCAATGTATGTGTGTAACAAATATAACGTATTAATCCACTTGTAAATCATAACATTTGTGCCACGAGTCACATGTTATCATGTTCTCATTGTTTCTAGTTTTTCTTGAATTAATAACTCTAAATATAAAGACTTTACACAAACTGTTAATAAGATATCATCTATCTGCCATTGGTAGAACAGATAGTCCTGGCCCAAATTTACACCAACTTATGTTGAGATTTTTTTTTTTTTTCAGGGTTTTACTGGCTAGAATCTCTTATTAAAAATTAACCATGGTTTTATTAATTTAAAAGTGTACTATAACCATTTGTATAACCATAGTTTTGTACAATAACTATGGTTAGTGTAGCAAGACCATGGTAAATTTGTGGTTTCATGAAGGGATAGACCATTAGCTTTCAGCAGATAGCTATTAGAGAGCTGCTTCAGCATCACAGCACAGTGGAGAACTGATCTAAAAATGGCTTATTTATAATCAATTTCTGCAGAATATATATTGTGGCCACAAATTAAGAATTTGTTTCTGCAATTGTATGGTCGGTCACATTTATAGTGCATTTGTGACCCTGGACCACAAAACCAGTCATAAGGGTAATTTTTTTTATTGAGATTTATACATCTTCTGAAAGCTGAATAAATAAGCTTTTTATTGATGTATGGTTTTTAGGATAGGACAATATTTGGCTGAGATACAACTATTTAAAAATCTATAATCTGAGGGTGCAAAAAAAAAAATCTAAATATTGAGAAAATCACCTTTAAAGTTGTCCAAATGATGCTCTTAGCAATGCATATTACTAATCAAAAATTAAGTTTTGATATATTTACGGTAGGACATTTACTGAATATCTTCATGGAACATAATCTTTACTTAATATCCTAATGATTTTTGCCATAGAAGAAAAATCTATCATTTTGACCCGAATAATGTATTTTTGGCTTTTGCTACAAATATTTAGACAAATACTAAGTATTTACACACATATTATTACAAATACTTAAGACTGGTTTTGTGGTCCAGGGTTGCATTTGTCGATTTTTCACAGGCATAATCCAGTCATTTTAATAGGTATCCATCATAAATTTTACAAGAGGGTAATTTAAGGGTTGCCCATAAATATTTTGCAGTGGTTTCGCTACTTTGACCAACAGAAAGTTGCTTAGTTTAAAATTGATTTCTGTGTGAGCTGTTCTTCATACATCAGTGGACAGTGAACCTTTTTTGCTTGAAAAAATTATTTGGCTAATGTGGCCGCATCTTTATTCATTTGTGGTTGCATTTCATTAATTCATTCCCTTGCTTCCCTTCTGTAACTTTTTTTGGTTAAAATGATCCAAAATCAATAATTGAGCAAGTATATAACCAATCAAAACTATCTCCTCACCTTAGCCCGATTCACAACGGTAGGCTTCAGGTTGTTAGTCTTTGCATCATTACGTCACGTCTCTATACATAAAGAAAGAGTCCTAGTCTGTAGGCGATATCGCGTGTGAGGATGCTGCAGGTGGAGGATCATTTGTAGCCTCTTACAGCAGCTGGAATAAATAAAATAATTAAACACTTAGAAAATAGACGGTGAAAGATGGTAATGAAACACATGTAAGTGAATGAAATTAGATTATATCCTAGTTTTAAATGTGCATCTGATAACAGACATATGGGATTACACTGTATTTACAAAAGATTAGTATTTAAAAGAGAATGAGCTCTGGGGATCAATAAAGGAATAGTCCACCCAAAAATTTAAATTCTTTCATTAATTGCTCACCCTCATGTCGTTCCAAACCCGTAAGACCATTTTCATTTTCGGAACACAAATTAAGATATTTTTGATGAAATTTAGGGTCCAGAAACGTTGAAGGAAAGGAAATCGATAAAATAATCCATGTGACATCAGTGGCTCATCCTTAATTTTATGAAGCTACATCGTGGTACTCACCATAATGGTGGAGGACTGTCCCAGGGAGAGAAGAAATAATTTAAAATAGTTATTTTTGTTTTCTTCGCGCACAAAAAGTATTCTAGTAGCTTCATGAAATTACAGTTGGAAGGACCCTTGCTGTCTGTGGAGGGTCAGAAAGCTCTTGGATTTCATCAAAAATATCTTAATTTGTGTTACGAAGATGAGCGAAGGTCTTACAGGTTTGGAATGACATGAGGGTGAGTAATTAATCAAAAATTTTCATTTTTGGGTGAACTAATCCTTTGAATTGCTTTTTGAGGTTAAAAGAACAATTTTCTTTAATGACATTCAAATGGTATGATAATTAGCGATTAGACTGTACAGAAATTAAAATCTACAGATAACGCTAATACACAATAAATACACATAGCAGGCAATACTGATGTTGTTAACATTAACAATTTGAGAACAAAGTATAACAATAATAATATTTGCACGGTTTGACGTGATCTGAGCTTACTTTGCGATCATTGAACGTAATCACCAGTTGGTCAGAACAAAACTGGCAGACATCTTACCTACTTGTTCAGATGACATTTTCCGGTAAAACTTCTTATTTTGGACACACTTCTAAGACGTAGTATCTGTAATTCAGAAGTACAGTGAATATCCACACTTATGCGTTGACTGACAGCCACACATAAACACAAAACATTAGATTCATCCACACTGAGGAGCTGTGCCAACACACAAGAATTTACACAAAGTAGACAATTTCACAAACGTGAATCTGGTGATCTGACCAATCAGGATGCAGAATCCTCCATTTTGTCCGACAAACAAATCAGACAGGAGAGTAGATTAACTTCAGTTGACTTAAACTTAAAAAATTGTGTGTATTGACCAAGCGGCAACCGCTCGCTCTATTGAAACCAACACGTGGACGTGGCTTAAACTGCAATTCATCGCCAGCTAGAGACTGGCTGCAAAAGGGAGTCAATCCCATTGACTCCCCATGTTAAAATGCCTAACTTTACAGCAGAAAAAAGTATGTTTACAGCCTGGTACAAAATGTGGTTTTGTTCTATATAGCTAGTTTTGCCCTTCATGTCAACTGTGAGGGGGGTGAATTTTTTTATAACTCATCCGTTGAAGTTATATTAAGCCTTAAACTTCTGCATAATTAAGGGCGTGGCCACTTGAGTGACAGGGGGATTGCCGCTGCTGTCACCACTGTCGCGCTAGACGGGCGTGGTTTCAACAACCAGCTCCACCCACATCCCGCCTTTTTGCCCATTTTTGATTATCCGGGAGTGACGCGTGGTGACGCGATTCCAAGATGGCGACAGCCGACTCCCACCCACTATAGGCTTCAAAAACTCTCTTCAGAAACCTACGGGTGACGTTACGGACACTACGTCCATATTTTTTACAGTCTATGGTATTGACGTCTTTCCGGGATTGAAGTCAAGTCAAGTCAAGTCACCTTTATTTATATAGCGCTTTTAACAATACAGATTGTGTCAAAGCAACTGCACAGTATTTAAACAGCACCATAGTGTGTAAGTAACGCATTATTGTAAATAATCAATTTTCAGTTAAAGGCAGTTCATCAATGAATTCAGTGATATCATCATCCAGTTCAGTTCAAATAGTATACGATATCGCTGGAAAGTGTCCCCAACTAAGCAAGCCAGAGGCGACAGCGGCAAGGAACCAAAACTCCACAGGTGACAGAAATGGAGAAAAAAACCTTGGGAGAAACCAGGCTCAGTCGGGGGACCAGTTCTCCTCTGGCCAGACGAAACCAGCAGTTTGTACCAATGTCTGATTGTAGAGAACTCATCAGGATCCTGTGGTGTAGCACCGATGGCCGTTTAGGTTGGCGAGGTCTTCATTGATGATCCGTCTCTGAAATAAAATATGTTCTGATGTTCAATCATGTTTATTTTGTGCTTTAAGTAAATAAGAAAAGACAATCTGTTCATGTGTTGATTGATCTAATAAGGCAATAAAACAGCCACAAAACGGTATTTATTGTTTGAACTTCTTAAAAAATGACAAACTTGAGACCCTGTTTCATACCATAAGTAACCTGCTGCTCTGTCTTTTGTCTGCGTGTTGTTAGTTTCCTCTTTATTACGAGAAGTATTTAACCGCGTGAGAACATGATGTGTAGTGTGAGAGCGGCATTGTTTGTTGAACATAGCAACAGTAACTAAGGAGGGTGGGTTTTCGCAAAGGGTCAAGAGGAAAGAGAGAAAAAGAGGAAACTGACAACACCGCCGACAGACAAGACAGAGCAGGTTACTTCTGGGGTGAAACAAGGTCTCAGCTTTAAAAGGTTGTTATTTTTTATTTTAAAATACAATTTAATGTCTTTAATGTGTTGCGACAAATCGCTATATTGCTTTATTAGATTATTGACTTGTGAACCGATCATCTTTTCTTATTTACTTCAATGAATAACTCTTTATGAACAGCAGATTTGTTTTATTTCAACTGCGGAATGACATCAATACACGCAATTTAATTTAATTTAATTTAATTCAGTTAAATGACACAATTTAATTTAACCTTCTGGTCTTGTTCATTTGGGAGTCACACTTGTGTTGTGCGCCTGAAATGTTTTGTGTTTTTTTTCTAAGTAAAATCTTTTTTTTTTTATTTTGTATTTTGAGAGAATTTTATGGTACTAATTAATATTTATGCAACAGTTATGCTAACTTTTTTCCCATTGAAAATAATACAGAAAAATTGATTTCTAAGATTTTTATATTACTTTTCAATTATGGCAGTATTTTATGTTAAAATAGAGACAATGCCTTTAAAATCTAATTTTTGAAGTCAGATTAGTGCTTTCTGGTCGGAGTAAAAAAAGAAAAACATCTGCAATGCCATGGTTTAGCCACTAGATTCCTATATAGCTCTATATAAAAGGCTGTTAAATTCTCTAGTTGTTTTTAGACATAAAGACTTATTTTTATTAAGTTGTGGATTTGGATATACATTTAGACATTCTCAAAGACAACTTTTTGTATAAGATTATATTTTTTTTTTTTTTTTTTTTTTGGTTTGAAATGTCAGTTTTTGCATTAATTTTACTACAGTCAAACCTGAACACAGAGAAAAACATTACGCCCATTTAGCTTTTTCGAAAAAAGTCCATGATTTTTTTTTTTTTTTTTTTTTGTGGTCACATAGCAACTGCCATAAAGTCTTTTTGTACCATTACGATAAAAGTAGCAATTTGACCGAACAATACCAGAGGATTAAATAAAATTTAAATTAAATTAAAATTGATACGATGTAGCCTTTATTTAAAGGTTCAGTCTGTAAGATTTGCCACTTTGTCGCCATCTCTGTTTGAAAGCTTCAACAAATTAGAGAACAGATTAATAAAACATGCCCGCAAATTACATAATACGAGGGAACAAATTATTCATTTGTGGCCACACTGTCTTGTTTTTAAAAAAAAATATTTGTAAATCCTAAACTTCAGCTTCTAACAACAGCACACAAAGCTAACATGATGGATATGATAGTGGATAATTCATAGAAAACTAGAGGACTTCCTCAAGCCATTTCTAGCTGGTAATCAAGCCGATCAAATCAGCAGACGATCGCTCCGAAGCAGGAACTCGCAGCGCAAGTGCGACCGTGACATGACAAAGACCTGCAGTCATGCTTCCTCTGAGCCTTCTGCGAGTCTTCAGCATAGAGACATGTTGGCATCCCGCTCCGTTTGAGATAATTCAACAAGGCTGTCCATTGCTCCAGACGGAGAACGGCTGAGGAATAGGAGCCGACATGGCTCCCATGAGTTTGGACGTTGTTAAACACACGGCTGGCAATCGTTTTTGTTTTGCATAAGGCCGACTAGCTGTCGGGTTTCTTCTGAAAGGAACTGAAAGTCAATTATCTACACCATTTCTCTGACATCATTGTGCTAATACAAGTTGCTCTTGACCTCATGCTAGTGTCGTCTGGGGCTGATGAAAGTAAGGCATCTCTCATGATTGGATTAACTTCAGATGTGGTGAGTGTCTGGGAATATTACAGCGCAGGCTGTATGATCTGCCCTCGTCTCCTCGCCTTTTCCTCCATCTCTGCCCCGAACCCTTATCTGTGGCCCGGGGCACTTAAACCCCACATTACACACACATACATTCGACCTGGGGAGAGCTCTCTCTGGCACTGGCTCTGTAAGCTTCAACACACACGGGCTTGATAATCGACTCAATTAAAAAGGTCCAATTGCCACAGCAAATTGATCCAAGTTATAACATTATCATTAGCACTTCAACTATGGCAATTATAGGACATTCACAGGCAGAACCAAGAATAATGGGGAAGGAAAATGAAGTGACTTTGTACAAAAGGACATCCATTTCAGACGCACTGGGTGGTGTAAATAGCCCTGGTGTCAGCAGTATGGAGATAAAGAAACTGAAGCTTCCCATCACATATGTTAGCCGCTTTTTGCAAGGAAACAGCTCTGTAAAAGACAAGTGGGTGGGAGAATTTATATTGAAAATTATATTTAAAATTTTGAAAAAGAGTTTTCAAATGGGATCTATCTATTTATTTATTTATTTATTATAATTAAAGATATATATGATATATACTACCATTCAAAGGTTTAAAGGGATTTTTTTGTATGTAGAAATTAATACTTTTATTCTGTAATAATGCATTTAAAAGTGACACTTGAGACTTCTACATTGTTACAGAAAATTCTACTTCAAATAAATGCTGTTCTTTTGAACATTACATATATATATATATATATATATATATATATATACACACACATATAGACAATTGAGTTGTATAATTTATACTGAAAATTGTATAAAAAATTTGAAAAAGAGTTTTCAATTGGCATTTCTATTTGTTTAATTATTTATTTAAATTAATATAATTTTAAAGAAATTAATACTTTTATTCTGTAATAATGTATTTAAAAGTACAGACTTCTACATTGTTAAGACTTCTACATTGTTACAGAAAATAAATACTGTTCTCTTGATCATTTTTTAATTATTTTTTATTATTCATCAAAATATCTTAAAAAAAAACAGACAAATGGGTGGGAAAATTTATATTGAAAATTATATAAAAAATTGAAAAAGTCTATTTATTTATTTACTTATTTATTTAAAACAGTAATATTGTAAAATTATATATATATATATATATATATATATATATATATATATATATATATATATATATATATACATACATATATTAACATTTAAAGATTTAAAGGTACTTTTGTTTGTTTGGTTGAAGAAATTAATACATTTATTCTACAATAATGCATATAAAAGTGACAGTTAAGACTTCAACATTGTTACAGAAAATTAAATCAAAAATCAAATGCAGTTCTTGTAAACATTTTAAAATATTTTTTATTATCCATCAAAAAATCATAAAAAAAACAGACAAGTGAGTGGAATAATTTATATTTTAAATTATATGAAGAAAAATTATTTTTAAGTTTTAAGTTTTTAAAAACGTAACAGTTTAAGTTTTTTAAATTTTTAATTAATTTATTTATTTTTGCCCGTTAAATATATATGATATATATTACTATTATTATTTTTTGTTTGTTTTTTATAAATGCTGTTCTTTTGTTCTATAGTTCTGTTACTTTTTTTAAATTATTTTTTTATTATTCATCAAAAATTCCGGAAAAAAAAAAAAAACAGAAAAAAACATTGATAATAATTTTTTTTTTTAAATACCATCATGGGAATAAATTAGATTTTAAAATATACTAAAATCGAACAATTTTAAACAGTAAAAATATTTTACAATATTACTGTTTTACAGTATTTTTGATTAAATAATTGCAGCCTTTGTAAACATAAAAAAGGTCTTCAAAAATAGTAAAATCTTAACTCCAAAATTTTAGAATGGTAATGTTTAAGTAAATATGTTCAACACAATACTTAACTATTTTGATATTATTACAGTCACATTTCGCTTTGCAAAGACGTGTTAGAAATTACAAGAATAATTGAGATTATTATTATTGAACAGCCCTAGTTTGTAAGACTAACATATAGATTAATAAAAAAAATCTTTGCAATTTTTGAAAAGTAAATAAACACCCAAATCACAGACACACACACACACACACACACACACACACACACACACACACACACACACACACACACACGACCTGAACTGAATGTCTGTATGCATTTAACAATAATGCTTTATACCAAATGCTAGATCCACAAACAGACATTTTGCAGATAACTGATTAGTAATAATTGGTCATTTTCTGTACATGGATGCAGGGACTCCACATTTTTAACGGTTAACAAAATAAACCTTGGAAGCATTTATATCTGAATGGCCCCATGATGTTGCTCTGAAAAGGTCAATAATGTAATAAGAGATTCAACATCTCTTGCATAGTCCTGACTACTGCTGCCTACAAGCAGAAAACACAGAAACAACATCCCTTTAAAAGCTGGAGATCTCAGCACTGTTTAATATTCAGGTGAAGAAGGTTTTTTTGCAGTATGTGAATCAGTGTGTGTGTGTGTGTGTGTGTGTACATGTAGCACTATAGAGGCCTGACTTGCTCAGACAGGGAGATGTCAGCAGCGAGTGATATAAGACTGAGCTCCACAGCAGCCTCGCTCTGCCATACAGAGGAGCCGACAGCCTGGAAAGACGAGCCGTCCTCAAATCCGAAGGCTCTCTCGCTAATTGTTTCTGAAAAAATGACATTTGTCTTTTTTGCACCTTGCTTCAGGTGTCAGTGCCTTTCACATTAGAGGGCTTGCGATGGTGCGATTGCCCTCAAGCTGTTTGTTTGATGTTTTGAGGACTGTCATTTCCACGTGCAACTCCATAGAAATTGAAATCTGTATTTATTTACATGCAAGGTTAATAAAAAAAAAGATGCCTAAGTGATTTGAAAGTCAAACAACTGCACCTGCCACTCAAGCATAATCTTATGCAAACCAGGTTTGGCACATTGTTACAATGGAGAACAGATACAAAGCTAGAATAAAATAATTGTACCAGCTTATATCTGATATATAAGTACTCATCATGACACGTGTATTCTTTGTTTACTTGCTTAAAACCTTTACTGTAAGGTTCTTTACAATAAGGTTCATTAGTTAACATTAGTGAATGGCATTTATTAATCCTAGTTCACAAGTTGTGTTTGTTAACATTGCACTGTGGGTTTAACACAGATATTTCAAAACAAGATTAATAGAAATAATAATAATGTTAAAATTGAAATAAAAACATTCCCACATCTAATTACTAAGGAAATACTACTACTACCACTAATAATAATAATAATGTTGTTGCTGTTGTTATTATTATTATATAAGTACAACATTATAATGTTGTTAAAATTGAAATTAAAACATTCCAACATCTAAATTTGCAATTCTGGCTTTTTTTTTCTGGCAATTGCGGGTTTATATCTCACAATTCTCACTTTTTTTGCAAATTATTATTAGGAAATATAGGAAATAATAATAATAATGTTATTATTTTTATTTTTATTATTTTTATACAAGTACAACATTTAAATCTATAAATGTATTTCTTTTATAATTCACATTTTTTTTGCTTTCATAAACTTGCTGTTAGTTCCAGGGTAAATTTGTCATTTGGATCACAATAACAGATATTTCAAAACAAAATTATTATTATTATTATTGTTATTATTAATAATAATAATAATAATAATAATAATAATAATAATAATAATAATAATAATAATAATAATAATAATGTTAAATCTGAAATTAAAACATTCCAACATCTAATTACTCAGAAAATAATAATAATAATGTTGTTGTTGTTGTTGTTGTTGTTATTATTATTATACAAGTGTAACATTTACATATAAAAATGTATATATTTCATAATTCACATTTTTTGCTTTCATAAATCCGCTAAATAATAATGTTGTTAAAATTAAAACATTTCAACATCTAATTACTCGGGAAATAATAATAATGTTTTTATTATTCTTACTATTATTATTATACAAGCACAACATTTACATCAAAAAATGTATTATTTACATTTTTTTGCTTTCATAAACCTGCTTAGTTCTGAGGTAAATTTGTCATTTTGAGTACTATAATACATATTTTGAAACAAAACTACTACTATTAATAATAATAATAATAATAATAACAATAATAATAATGTTATTATTATTATTATTATTATTATTATTATTATACAAGTACAACATTTAAAAATATAAAAATGTAACATTTTATATAATTTACATTTTTTGCTTCCATAAACCCGCTGTTAGTTCCATTTTTATCACTATAACTGATATTTCAAAATGAATAATAATTATAATAATAATAATGTTATTATTATTATTATTATTATTATACAAGTACAACATTTAAATATATAAAAATTAATATTTTTTATAACTCACATTTTTTGCTTTCATAAACTTGCTGTTAATTCTGAGGTAAATTTGTCATTTTTATCACTATAACAGATATTTCAAAACAATTATGTTATTATTATTATTATTATTATTATTATTATTATTATTATTATTATACAAGTACAACATTTAAATATATAAAAGTTAATTTTTTATATAATTCACATTTTTGCTTTCATAAACTTGCTGTTAGTTCCGAGGTAAATTTGTCATTCTGATCACTATATTACAATTATTTCACACTGTTTCTCCTCAGACAGGCAATAACAAACTGCAGTCCAAACATAACATTATGTAGACAACACTGCCACTTGCTGCAAGAAAGGAAGTACCGCATTCTCTGCCTCCTGAAATAATAAATAATATACTGAAACATGCACGTGTGTGTATATTATCTATCTATCTATCTATCTATCTATCTATCTATCTATCTATCTATCTATCTATAAATATCTAAATACACACACACAAAACGTTATTTACTGCTAATGTATAGTTCTTTATGATTCATTCATATCAGTTTATTATTGGGTTAAACAAGTTACCTAATTTAGCTGTGTGCTTTATTTAAATGGGTTTTTGTCTATATTAGACAGCCACCTCTAAATGCAAATGAGAAGGCTTTCGCAACAGCTCCTTTGTAATAGTGATGCATTTTTAAAAATACATCTCTATTTATTTGCTACATTTGAAGAAAACAAAGGCGCAACCTCTTGAATTATTTTGTTTCATATTAACGGTTTCGTATGTATTTTCCTTTCTTCTTCAGGAGCGCAGGGCTTTTTTTTCCTGTATTGCTTACGCGAGCCCTCTGAGAGGGTTTGTGAGCATATATCAAGGTGATGCACTGACAGCCAAAGGAAGAGCAAATACAATCAGGGCCGGGAACAGGAAGAGAAGCACTCTCCGCAGATGGCAAGACGCATCCTTTCAGTCCTTAAACAGACACCGAGAGCAGCCGAGGGACCGGGCCCTGTCTGTAGATTGTGTCGAAGAACAGTGGGTACTTGGCACAAGTAGCAGGAACAATTAGCGTCACGTAAGCTTCCCGGAGCAATGGGAGAAGAGGAATACGAGAACACGGCATCTGATTTTCAGTGAGCGGACTTGAACTGTTATTTACAGGCATCTCTTGTCTTGCAAGAGCAAGATTCAAAGACAGCGGTAGTCATGCCCCATATTTCACTGCTGATGACTTATGTGTGGGCAGGGAGATTTGTTTGCATCCGTGCATACCTAATTAACGAATCGACAGAGGAAGTAGGCCTCTCCTTTGAGAACGCCCCACCATCCAGTCTCTGATACTGGGATTGCGCTTTTCTTAGCATTGTGCTCTGGTTCTCTCATTGTGAAACACACACATACACAGACAAATGTGCCATTTGAAACGCCAGTAATGAGATGAAGTAAACAATTTTACCATCTGACACACTTACACTTTCAGTTCATTACTGTGTGTGGGAGTTAGTGTTCCAGGGGCAACGTGCATGCCTATTACTACAAAGACTGGCAATTAAAAAGCATTTCATTAAGTTGGGCAATATTGAAATGAACACTCTCTGAACTACACAACGGGGCCTTGCATAAACATGCCAGATACGCCCTCTCATGCTCTCACTTCATTGAGGGATTGCTTGATCTAAATTTGCAATTCTGACTTTTTTTCTGGCAATTGCGAATTTATATTTTACAATTCTCACTTTTTTTTGCAAATTCAGACTTTTTTCTCAGAATTATGAGATATGAATTTTGAGGGGAAAAATACTGATGTGTTCTTAGAATTGCGAGTTTATATCCCACAATGCTCCAAGAGAAATAGTCACAATTGCAAGATATAAACAGTTCTGAGAAGAGTGAGTTGTCAGTTTATATCTCAGAATTCTGACTTTATTTCTCGGAATTGCAAGATATAAACAATTTTAAGGGGGAAAAAATATGATATGTTTTCAGAATTGCAAGTTGTTGTTTTTTAGAAAAAGTCACAATTGTAAGGTATAAACTTGAAATTTTGAGGAAAAAAGTCATAATTGTTTAAACCACACAATTCTAAAAAAAAAAAAAAAAAAAAAAAAAAACTAGCAATTATGAGTTAAAGTCAGAATTGCTTGATATAAAGTCGCAATTCTGACATTTTCTCTCACAAATACAAGTTTGTATCTTGCAATTCTGACTTTTTCTGGCAATTCAGACTTTTTTTCTTAGAATTATGAGATATAAACAATTTTGAGGGGGAAAAATACTGATATGTTCTTAGAATTGCAAACTTATATTCCACAATTCTGACTTAACTCGCAATTACTTATAACGTCATTAAAAAGATTTAAAAAAAATAAAGATAAAAAAATAAGACTTTTTATTGTGATATAAACTAGCAATTATAAGTTAAAGTTAGAACTGCTTGATATAAAGTCGCAATGTGAGTGTATCTCACAATTCTGACCTTTTTTTGGCAATTGCGAGATTATATATTTTACAATTCTGACTTTTTTCTTGCAATTCCGAATTTGTTCCTCAGAACTGTATAACAATTTTAAGGGGGAAAAAAGACTGATATGTTCTCAGAATTGTGAGTTTATATCACACAATTCTAAAAAAAAGATATATAAAAATATATAAAAAAGACATTTTATTGTGATATAAACTAGCAATTATAAGTTAAAGTCAGAATTGCTTGATATAAAGTCGCAATTCAGACATTTTCTCTCACAAATGCGAGTTTGTATCTCGCAATTCTGACTTTTTTCTTGCAATCCAGATGTTTTTCTCAGAAATATGAAATATAAACATTTTTTAGGGGGAAAATACTGATATGTTCTTAGAATTGCAAGTTTATATCCCATAATTCTGACTTAACCCGCAATTGCGTGTTATAAACTATAAGTTCTGATGGAAAAAAAAGTCATAATTGCAAGATATAAACAATTTTAAGAAAAAGGTCGTAATTGTGAGTTTATATCTCAGAATTCAGAAACCTGACTTTATAACTCACAATTGCGAGTTTATATTATGCAATTCTGATAAAAAAGTCAGTTTATATCTTACAATTCTGACTTTATAACTCACAATTGCGAGTTTATCACGCAATTTTGACTTCATTTCTCAGAACTGCGAGTTTGTATCAAGTAATTGTCAGAAAAAATGTTTAAAACATTTTGAGATAAAAAGTCGCAATTACCTTTTTGTTCTTCAGTGGTGGAAACAGGCTTCCATGGCTATATAAGTAAAACCATAAAAAAACATACTTGATATTGTTAATTTAATTAAAATAAATATTAACTGAAATAACATTTAAAACATATCTATAAAAAATGTTTCTTAAATTTTATGTTTTACTGTTTATGTTTTACTTTAATCACTTTTGGTCAAGGTTAATAAATAAAATAAAATAAAATAAAACTTAAGTATGCTGTTGATGGACATCTGACATCTGTAGTTGAGAGAACATACTGTCGACACATTGTACAAAAAATATATATATTTTTCAAAGTTGTACAGTAACCATATTATTAAAGTACATTTTGCAAGAAAATACTATTTCAGTGTTTCTACTGCTTTTCTTTGTAATTGTTTGTTACGAGCAAATTCTGAGCAAAGATTGCTATTTGTACACAGTTGTGTATTGATTTACTTTACAAAATCATAAGATGTTTGGTAAAGCAAGGTCCACGCTACTAAAATATTCATTGACTTAGGAACAAAAATTCTTGATAATCAAAAGCTGAATGGCAAATATAATAATTTATTGTGTAATTTACCATTCATAATGATAACTGGAACAGCAACTAAAATATAGGCTACAGTAAATGAAAAGATTGGGCTTCTGTGCCACTATAATCTATGATGGCATTGGAAATAAATTTAACCCGGCCTAAAAGCCCCTTGAAAGGTTTCGAAATCACAGCTCTTTGCAAATTATATGCCATTCTCCCCAATTTTCTAGAAATCTAGATTGTGTCAAGCTTTCTATTCAGGGTATTATCATGCTTTTCCCAAAAGGCATTGAACAAAAGTACTTGTAAAGTAAACTTTGATAAAATCAATATCATGCAAACAACAGCCTTGTATCTTTTTATCTGAGGGGGCCAAACAAACAAAACGTCTAGGTTACGAAGGTAACCCACGTTCCCCGAAGGAGGGAACGGAGACGTTACATTGGGATCTCGCCTGAGAGACCGATCATCTCTGAGCCTTATATAAAAAAGGCCAATTGCAAATTGGCGAGTGGACGTGCGCGTCGGCCACTCCCCCGCACATGCGGGTATATAAGAAGGCGGCGCGCATCACTCAAACAGGTTTTCGCTGAAGAGCCGTCAAGCCGGCGTCAGCGCGACGCCAGGGACGTGGCAGGGGAATGTAACGTCTCCGTTCCCTCCTTCGGGGAACGTGGGTTACCTTCGTAACCTAGACGTTACCCCTTCAGTCGAATCACTTCGACGTTACATTGGGAACAAGCCCATGGAAAAGGCCACGACCCTGACGCCGCGTTACGCAACAACTTCACGTGCTGACAAGTATACGTGCCGGCAGGCGAAGTGTAACGTAACCTTCCCAACGCCCTGGGGCCCAATAAGGGGGGCCCACCAGGGATGCCAGTTGTACTGAAGCATGGGTTGGGGGGGGGAGCACATGAAATTCTACATGTGGAAATAAGAATAATTCAATATATCCATAAAGGTTTTTAGGGATACACGAGGGAAACAGCGGTCTCCTCCGCTGGAATAAATAAAAACTAAGCCACAACCTGCGGGGCGAAGGAGACCCAGGCAGGATCACAGTGCAGGACTACTCCGCGCCTAGCCCTGACTGCGGGGCAGGAGGACCCAGGGTTCGCCGGAGGGAACATTCTGGGAAATAGCGCACGGATCCACGTGGGAATGGCGCAGCAAGCCGACACCAGCCGGTCTTCCCGCTCACCTGTGAGTCCTTATGTTAGGACACGGGAGAACGGCCTCTACGCAAGGTTGGAGAACCAAGCGAAGGTAGGGTGTCGCCCAGCCCGCAGCTTCCGGTTTATACATCTGCTGGTGAGGTGCCATGAACCAAGGATCACGGCTGTCCCTGGGTATAACAGGGAGAGGCATCTACCACCATTTAGCCAACCTCAGTTCGGGGAGCATTCCCTTTCTGCTGAATCCCGAGGCAGATGAAGCTGCTGGTGCGGCTGAAGTGCCGAGTGATTCAGTCTCACATATTTAACGACACAACATAGCACGACTGGGTCTGCCTCCTCCAGGGCAGAGCTTGCAGGTCCACCACCTGATCGCGGAAAGGCGTGGTGGGGACCTTGGGCACCGGGCCGGGGTCTCGACGGTAACGTGGAAGACGCCGGGCCCGAATTCTCGACACACTTTGCTGGCAGAAAAGCTTGTAGGCCCTCTTAATGGGAGCCAGGGCAGTCAGGAGCGCTGTCTTAATGACAGGAATTTTAGCTCGACTGAGGCCAGTGGCTCCAATGGAGCGACCCGCGGCCCTGAAGGCGACGGGGAGGTCCAAGAGGTATGAGGTGCGTGCTAAGCACCTCTGAGGAACCTGAGCTTGTCGGTAACCTACCCTCTTAAAGGAAGCCAGGGCAGTCAGGAGTGCTGTCTTAATGACAGGAATTCTAACTCGACTGAGGCCCGAGGCTCCTAAGGAGCAACCCGCGGCCCTGAAGGGCGACGGGGGGGTCCCAGAGGGTATGAGGCGTTACTTGACAGAGAAAACTTGTAGGTCTCCTGCCCTCTTAACGGGAGCCAGGGCGGTCAGGAGCGCTGTCTTGATGACAGTAATGCTAGCTCGACTGAGGCCAATGGCTCAATTGGAGCGTCCCGCGGCTCTGAAGGCGACGGGAAGGCCCCAAGAGGGTGTGGGGTGCGTTCTGGGCACCTCTGGGAAACCTCACGGCCAGTGAATGCTTACCTACTTAGCTCCATCTACTGCATGTGATACGCGGCGAAGCAGCGGCATATACTTAAAGAGTGAGGGGACAGTCTGCGCTCAAACTCTCCTGCAGGAAGGGAAGCATACTGCAACCGTGTAACTCTGTGGAAAGCCAGCAAATAGACCTCATCTCAGTGCGAGCCTGCCTCTAGTCAAGGGAGCTCGGACTGAGTGATAATTGTATCACGGCCTGAGAAGACCGGAGAGGTCTGGGTGTCATACCGTGCCCTACAGGGAGGGACTGCCGCGAGGGAACGGTTACTAGACCTGAGTCCGGGTGGGCCATTCTTGTAGCGCAACCAACAGACTTACTCCTCGTCCTCCCTGGACTTGCACAGAGTCTGTGCAAGGAGGCTCACTGGGGAAGGGCGTACTTGGGCCCCGGAGGTCAGCTGAGTGCCAGCGCTACTCTGAAGGAGGCAGCTGGCAGTGAGAGCAATCGGGGGCGAGCGGATGTGGCTGGCCTACCGATATGCTCCAAACTAGCTGCGTCACGGGGTGGAGTCGCCATCCTGCAGGTGGTGGACTGCCGTGAGAGCCGATAGGCTGCACGGTTGAGTTTACCTGCTTCAAGTGAATGGCAAGTAGCAAAATGTGCCACATACTCCCTGGGAGCAGATGGAGAGGCTGTAAGCCTCTGTCGTACATGGCAACCCAACCCGTGGTAAGCCACGGGCTGGCTTGTCGGCCAAACTGCGGGAAAACGCCAGTCCGGAGTGGGCCGAGATGCCATGCCCATCCTGGGACTCGATCGTGCTGAAGCGGTCTCACATGAACAAGCTTAGCGGCTCTTAGCGGCTAGAGCTGTCATGTGCCCCAGGAGCCTCAGTTGAGAGGACCGCTATGTTGTGCCTGATTGACTCAGGAACTACAGCACTGACTGCGCGCTCTAGTGTAGTAAGGCGGGCTGTCTTAAGGACCGAGTCAGGCTCCCGACCGAGGAAACGAATTCCCTCGGTTGGCCTGAAGGACCAGATGGCGGGGGTGCCGAGGCACCAAGTCCCTATGTTCGCACAACGGAACTCACGAGTGGGCTGGTAAAGCACCAGTCGAAGAGACGGTTGAAGACGCGAATACCTGTCTGCCGAAAAGGGGACAGGGGAGCTCCCATAGCCTAAAGAAGGCAGGAAGGAGAGGGACTAGCCAAATGGAAGCACCTAGCGCTGAGCGCTCGACCCCCGGGGCAGACCGCCGGAGGGGTGTGCGCCGGGGAAGATCGAGACGAGACAGCGGGTGCCCTTCAGGCAGATGGCTGCAACCCAGCCCTGGAGACGGAAACATAGCTGTATGTGCTTCGTCGTGAGCGAGTGTGCCGACAGCCTGAAAGGGATCGGGACAGAGCTCCATCCAGGGCGGGTATTAACCCACCACACTAACTGGACACGTGAAGTCGAGACTGAAAGGTCCCGACCTCGTCCCGGGGGAGGGACAGGCTGGATCGCGTCCTTCGCCAGTAGGAACGCGACCTCCGCAAGCAGAACAGAGGCACGCCTGCCCGAATAAGAAAGTAAGGGGTACCTCTGAATCTGGGCGGACGCCTGGGGCCGGGCCGTACCGTCCGTATCAACCATCGTAGTGGTATCAAGGGAACGTTGACCGACGTGACCGTGGTGGGGCAGCCTAGGGGGAGACAGGGAAGGAGACAGAACCCAGAAGGATGAACGTCCTGGAGAAGTGTCTAACTGCACTAAGCAGTGCTTACCTTCTTCCCTGGATCCCGCGCTGGCGAAGGCCGGCCGCGAGTCTGGTTCCGAGGAGTGTAAGTGCTGCTCAGAAGGAAACTCGAGGCCGAAGCCAGAGGTGAGAAATTTGCTCTTTTTGAGAAAAAGTGGGTACCGTCGACGAAAGCCGACGGCAGCATTGAAGTACACAGTGGCTCCCGGCCCTCCACCGGGAGCGGGGAGCGTAGATTGTTAGCATCCCCTAAGGAGCAGTCTCAATCACCTCTGGAGGCCCGCGTCAGGGACGTTTCGCAGTTTTCTTGCGGGTGTTTCGGGCCGATCCCTGTGCCGCGGGCGGCGCCACTCTCCTGCGGCTGGCTCTGCGCTTGCGGGCCCTTCTCGCCGACCTGGCGTCGTGGGCCTCCGCGGTGGGGCGAGCCGTAGATGTTGCGGCCGCAGGAGGGCGCCCTCGGCGACGTGCAGTCGGAGGCGGTGCCTCCGGCGGCGGGATGGAAGCATCGCGGCGGGGCAGGATGTGAAACGCCTCCGTCTGTCTCTGGGCTGCCGAGAACTGCTGGGCAAAGTCCTAGACAGAGTCGCCGAATAGGCCCCTCTGGGAGATGGGAGCGTCGAGAAAGCGTGCTTTGTCGGCATCTGCCATCTGGGCCAGAGAGAGCCACAGGTGTCGCTCCTGGACCACAGCCGTGGACATCACCTGACCAAGGGCCCGCGCCGCGACCTTCGTCGCACGAAGGGCGAAGTCGGTGGCAGCGCGGAGTTCCTGCATCGTACCTTGGTCGGGACCACCCTCGTGCAGCTGTTTCAACCCCTTGGCCTGGTAGACCTGCAGGGTTGCCATCGCATGCAGGGCCGAGGCGGCCTGGCCCGCAGCGTGAAAAGCGCGGCCCGCAAGGGCGGACGAGCGCTCACACGCCTTGGACGGGAGACGCGGCCGGCCCCGCCAGGTGGCAGCGCCACGCGGGCAAAGTTGCACCGCCATAGCGCGCTCGACCTGGGGAACCGACGCATACCCCCTGGCCGCCCCGCCATCAAGGGTGGCGAGGGGAGAGGAGCCGGGCAGCGGGCGAGATGAAAAGGGCGCCCGCCAGGTCTTAACCAGCTCCTCGTGCACCTCCGGGAAGAATGGCACCGGGGGAGGGCGAGGCGATGCCGCCGGAGCCGTCCCCAGGAACCAGTCGCCCAGCCGAGAAGGATCGGCCGAGGCCGATGGAGTAACCTCCAGGCCGATCCCCCTGGCGGCTCGGAGGAGCATAGCCGAGAGCTCGGAGTCTGCCTCCGACGGGGCAGCAACCGCGGAGGGGCGCCGCGCCGCCGGAAGAGCGTCCTCACCCCCTGACTCTCCCTCTGACGCAGCGTCAGACATCTCTTCCTCCTGAGGAGCGCCAAAGGAGACGCCCAGCCCGGCTGGCGGGGAGGCGTACTGCTTTGGCATCTCGACGGGGGTATGCTGGCGGGCGGAAGACCGCAGGGCTTTTGGAGCCGGCGGAACGTTCGGCACCGTGACTCGAAATTCCCCCTCGTGCCTCGCCACAGCGGCGGAAAAATTCCGCAGGCCGTGGGGCGCGAAGGGGGGCCTGCCCGCGAGCGAGCGGCGAGTCCTCAGCATTCCCATGGTCATGCTTTCGCAATGAATGCATGAACCATCCGTGAAAGCTGCCTCAGCATGTTCGATGCCCAGACATGTGAAGCAGCTTTCATGTCCGTCCAGTGAGGTGAGGAAACTGCCACACCCAGAAGCGCACGGCCGGAAAGCCATTCTGAAAAGAACGTCTTTACACAGCCGTGAGAAATTGCTCTTTTAGTCCCGGTCTGCCCAGGGAGGAAACCGCGGCACCACTGTGCACTCAATGGGGCTTGCTCGCTGGAACGCAGGAGGCTTTTATGGCCGTGAAAACGGCCGCCCGCGGGACCCCGCTGGCGGCGCCGAGAAATTCACTCTTTTAGTTTGTCTCTTTCAATCGGCGCACACCAGCAGAGAGAGCAGCAGGAACGTGAAGTTTTCCTTTTTCTTCAGGAGAGAAGGCTTGAGCATACCGGCTCTGAAAGCGAAAGTCTGTTTGAGTGATGCGCGCCGCCTTCTTATATACCCGCATGTGCGGGGGAGTGGCCGACGCGCACGTCCACTCGCCAATTTGCAATTGGCCTTTTTTATATAAGGCTCAGAGATGATCGGTCTCTCAGGCGAGATCCCAATGTAACGTCGAAGTGATTCGACTGAAGGGGTAACATGGACTTTCCGCCTTAGCTGGTATAAATAAAAGCCTCACTTGCACACATCACAATTTGACTTGTCTTTTGTTTTTGTTGATTAAGTCTGGCTCCTGACATTAAGATGCTTTGCACTATTAGCCTCCTCTTTGCATTAACAGGTGAGTTTATGGCTGCTTTCATTATGACTAGTTATGTTCACATAGATAAATATTCAGTAACAGTAATTTAACTTCTAAATACAAATGCATTCAAATATATTGCTTGGTAAATGCAGTTACTTGACATTTGGGGGTGTTTTTGGCGTGAAGGTAACAATGCCTCTTGCTGATCAAAGTAAATTGGAGTCCTAGAAGCTGTATAAAGACACATTTTTAAAGGCCACCTAGCGTGTTTAATGTTATGGTAATGAGTGTTTTAATAAGCAGAGATTTTGCAGCAGGTAAATGCCACCATAATAAACCAGCTCTGCAAATACTGTATAAGTTGTTGGCTCTCCTATTCTGAAATTACATGTGCATTCATTACCACAGCAGTGGTTAATACTGTTAAACTAATGTCTGTTCACTTTTTGTGTAGGACTCTGCCAGTCTGCTCTGTTCAGCAAGAGTCACAAAGGAGATGATCCTCTGCTGCAGTATGTGGTCAATAACTCTCTGAGAGAACACCCAGTGTTGGCCAAACTACGACTGGTGGGTAGAAAAACACCTTGGGACATGTGCCACCAGACAAGCAAATCATAATATTAAATGTACTGTAGGATTCAAAACTCTGAAACCACTGTGAAAATGCTTCTGCTTTGCATTTTCTTTTTAATACTGTTGGGTAAAATTTTTATGTTGTGGGTCAAATAGAGTGTTTTCACGAGTTATATTGGCACCACTGAATGTAAACAATGCCTCTGAACCGAACGAAACTCGTATATTTAGCTGATTATTGCTGCTAAAATGGTCAATTATTGTCATGTTTTGGGCTGTGCTATTCGGTCGGACCGGGAAAAACATTTGGAGTACAATTACACTGCCAAAAGTTATAACAAATCAAGAAGAAGAGTGCAAAAAAACTGTCTGAGGAACAAAAGGCGTTTGCGTTTGTGCTTGACAACATTCGTGTTTGTTCTTGTAATTTCCGGTCAGGTAGGTGAAATATTAGACTAATGCTGCGTTCCAGGCAACCTGTAACCCGTGTTTTTCCGACCTTCTACCAGTGAAAGTGCACTGGAACGGCAGTCGAACCCGTGACTTCCCACTTGTGAACTCGTACTAGATCAATGTACACCCAGTTACGAGTTCTGACGTAACATAGCCGCGAAACAACAAAGTCAGCCCTATGCAAGTGGCACACGGCGGAAAAATAGAGCTTAGGACAATATAACATTGCAATCAAATTAATAATAATATAAAAATAATAATAATTCATAAATGTGCCCAGGCAGTTTGGCATGACTTGCCAGGAACGCTACAAAGTCGTGAGTCGTGGTTTGAAGTGGTGATTTACCAGTTAAAAAACCTGCCTGGAACGCAGCATAATATCCTAATTAATACTGTTCGTACGTATCATTGCCACCTATTAACTTTAGTTTGTCAAAATATTGCGCTCTTTTCTGCTTACTAAGTCCTTTCTATATGACTTATCAGATTCCAGACGTTTTTTCCATGGTTTAGACAGCATAAATTAGCATAACAATGTATTCAGTAGTACATTTACTGTGCAATCCATGCTGTTGTTTACATTTGAGTACCGCCAATATGGCCACGCATCCTATGACACTGACCAAACTCTGACATAAGTGCAAACCCTCTATTGGAAATACTCGGATGTAGACAATTGTAGACCAGATTGAATGGTTAATGTACTAGAGAATATGTTGTTTTGCTAATTTATGCTGTCCAAACTGCGGGACAAAATGTGTGAAAGCTCCTAAATCATGTAGAGAAGGACTTAGTTAGCAGGAAAGGGCACAATATTTTGACAAACTAAAGTTAATAGGTGTTAAAGATACGTACAAGCAGTATTAATTAAGATATTAGCCTAATATTTCACCTACCTGACTGGAAAAGATAAGAACAAACACAAATGTTGTCAAAATTCTTGCTCTGAAATTCTGGTTCAGTTTGGCCATCCACAAACACCTTTTGTTCCTCAGACAGCTTTTTGCACTCTTCTCAATTTGTTAAAACATTTGGCAGTCTATAATACTTCAGATGTTTGGCCCAGTCCGACCGATTAGTAGCTACAACCCAAAACATGACAACAATTGACCATTTTCAGCAGCAATAATGAGCAAAATATGCGAGTTTCGTTCGGTTCAGTCAGTGGCATTGTTTACGTTCAGTGCCGCCAAAATGGACGATTGATGACCCATCGTGAAAACACTCTATTTATTGTAGCCTAAAACTTTTAACTGGTCCGAACAAAACTGGCGGACATGTTACCTACTTGTGCAGATGACATTTTCCGGTTAAACTCTTAATTTGGACATACTTGCAAGATCTGTAATTTCGAAATACAGTGATCTATCCACGCTGGTGCCTTGACTGACAGCCCACAAGCACATCTCAAAACATTAGATTCATCCGCACTGAGCCATGCCGAAGCACAAACCACCTAAAGAAGATAATTCCGCAAATAACGGCAGATCTCAAACAGAGATGGCGACAAAGAGGCAAAACTTACTGACTGCAGCTTTAAATATTTATATATCATAACGTCCTTTTCTTGAAAAACTTAAAATTGTCTATATTTCCAGGTTTTAAAGTAGTGTATTTTTTTATTATTTCAGTGTACGTTTAAAGTGACTTTAACTAAACACTACTGTACATGTTATGTTAATATGATCGAGTCTTGATAGATTCGTGTGTAATTTCACGCACTAACACTAGAGGTCAGTAGATGGGAATATATTGCACAAATGTCTTATTTCACCTGTATATTTCTGATTCAAGAGAACTATGGAGGATCCTAATAACCTGATGATGGTGGCAGCTGAGCAGGCTCAGTTTATGGCTAATCTCGCAAAACTCATAGAAGCCAATAAAACTATTGAGATTGGTGAGTGAAACCAACATAATTCATTCAAATATGTGTTTACTTGTCACTATGCTTACCTGTAAACACACACATTTTGCATCTTAGGTATGTACACAGGATACAACGCTTTAAATCTGGCTCTGGTAGTTCCTGAGAATGGACTCGTGGTGGCTTGCGAAATTGATGAGGAATATGTGAAAATAGGCAAGCCATTTTTTAAAGAGGTAAATCAAGACAAAACAGTAGTTCACCATAGTTTTCTGTTAATTTTAATACAGCTGAACTCGTTTTATTAGGACATTTTCACAACTGTAGACAACTGTATCTGTTAAATTGCTTCTCCACAAACACCTACACATGTCTCAGTTTCAATATTGATTACTGCCTGCCACTGCAATAACACAGTCATCAGTATAAAGCCCAGCTGACCAGCACACTTGAGGACCGAGATGCAGATATGTCCATCAGATTACACTGATTGCTGATGGAGACAGATGTGAATGTACACCTGGGTGCTGATATCTGCACAAAGCTAAACATCACAAGTGCTTCATCTACAGTTTTCTCTATTTCTCTTATAATTCAATAGTATGACATTAAAATAACACCCTATATGTATGGGAAAAGCAAAAATGTTTTGTTGTTCACTAGAGATTTACAATGTAAAATTAGAACAAATTATGTTAAACTCTTTTTGTTTTAGGCTGGAGTGGAGGATAAAATAGATATTCGCATTAAACCTGCAGTTGAAACCTTGGGTAAAGATATGCAATACAACTGCAATATATAATTTTATTTATTTATTCAAGTGAAGCTATAGAGAAATCATCCTTGTGTTTTTACAGATGAGCTCCTATCTGCTGGTGAAGCTGGAACATATGACTTTGTGTTCATTGACGCTGACAAGAAGAATTATGAAATATACTATGACAAGTCACTCCAGCTTATTCGAAAGGGTGGCATTGTAGCTATTGATAATGTAAGTATGCAGTACAGTCTATTTAGTTTACTTTGAAACAAACCTATTTGTGACCTTGGACCACAAAACCAGTCTTATAAGTAGCATTTGTAGCAATAGCCAAAAATACATGGGTTAAATTATCTATTTTTTTATGCCAAAAATCATTAAGATATTAAGTAAAGATCATGTTCCATGAAGATATTTTGTACATTTCCTACCATAAATATATAGAAACCTTTTTTGATTAGTCATGTGCTTCATTTGGACAACTTTAAAAGCCATTTTGTTCAAGATTTTGATTTTTTGCACCCTCAGATTCAAGATTTTTAAATAGTTGTATCTTGACCGAATATGTCCTGTGCTAACAAACAATACATAAATGGAAATCTTATTTATTCAGATTTCAGATGATGTATAAATCTCAGTTTCGAAAAATGACCTTTATGACTGGTTTTGTGATTCAGGGTCACATTTGTAAATACAGTGGTGGCCAAAATTCTTAGAACATTAGTATTTTCAGCAGCTAAAATGTTTTTTTTAAGTTATTTCGATATTTTGCTGTAGTGTGTCAGTAGGAAATATCAGTTTACATTTCCAAACATTTGCTATTAATTGTAATAATCCAGTGAGATTTTTGTTTGCACAAAGAGTCTGACAACAGCCAGTGCTCCACACAGAGATCTGATCTCATCATTATCCAGTCTGTCTGGAATGACATGAAGAAACAGAACAAACTGAGACAGACTAAATCCAGAAGAACTGTGGCAACGTCTCCAAGGTGCTTGAAAAGACCTACTTACAAAGCTACCTAAAAAAAACTATGCGTCAGTGCACCTAGGTCAAAAGCTGCTTTAAACACAAAGGTCTCAGTTTGTTCTGTTTCTTCATGTGATTCCAGACAGACTGGATAATTATGATGAGATCAAATCTCTGTGTGGAGCACTGGCTGTTGTCAGACTCATTGTACAAACAAAAATCTCACTGGATTATTACAATTAATGACAAAATTAATGTTTGGAAATGTAAACTGATATTTCCTACTGACACACTACAGCAAAAGATCAAAATAACTGGCTTAAAACCTTTTTTAAGATGGTGAAAATACTAGTGTTCTCATAATTTTGTCCATTACTGTACATACACTCTCAGATAAAAAAGGTACTGCCCCAGTGACAGCTTTTGTACATGTAAAACCAGATAGGTTTAATTAAATTTGGCTTACACATTGTAATGAATAAATCAATTATATTCCCACATTTTCTATTGGTCTCTGAGTAAGCAGGTGTCTCTCTGCTCTTCAGGTCCTCTGGGGTGGACGGGTCATTAACCCGGCTGAAGATGACCTTTCCTCACAGACCATAGACAAACTGAACAAGAAGTTACACAAAGATGAGAGGATTGATCTCAGTATGCTCACTGTTGCAGATGGCCTGACGCTGGCTATCAAAAGATAATCTGGATTATTTCACAACACATAAATCATCTTAATAAAGATTTACATAACAAAAATGTTTTTTAATCTTCTTTTCTAAATAAATAACTAAACTTTTCAGCAGAACTGTCTGGTGACAAAAACTAAGGCGCGTGGCCAAAAAAACTATGAATATATTTTATAAAGCTGAAAAATAAACATTGTAGAAAAGTCTGCAAATCGTATTATTACAAAAAAGCCTTTGCTATTTAATTATATTTTGCTAATTCTAAAGCAGTACAGCTTCATATAGTTTCGTCACTAGATGGCGGCATTACTCTTCAGTTGCAAGTTGTCCTATTCGAAGACATCTGTTGACTTTATAGTCCTTACTTAGCTGTGTGCAACATAACTATTTGATATAAGTACTGTGTTCAACCTCATTATTTTCCTCATTACTTTTTTAACTATTGTTCATCGATATTTAATGTTAGAGTCACAACTAATTAGCTACGTACATCAACTTATTAGATCAACGAATTTATGAAATACATTTTAGATTTTTTTTTTCTGTCGCTAATAGTAATTTTTCATACCTTTTCTCTGATCTAGAAGTATGCACTTACGTAAACTGAACTAGTTACGTTTACTGGGATGCTGACGTTGTACCCTTACAGTTTCGTTTATTCTTAATCTGAGTAATAGGTGGAAAGTGAAACTTATCTCGATATTGTCCCCAAAAAAGGTAACCACCCTACCCTATAAAACCGTCTCCAGTGTATATATTTAACCAGACAACGTTTGGATGAGGAACTCAGAGATTTGTACAAGGTAAGACTTTGTATCTGTTTTTATAATGTGATTAATAATGATATTAATAAGTAAATAAAATAAGCAGCTCTACATAAAGAATAGAAACTGTAAAAAAAAAACTGTTTACAGTAAAAAGAAAATGCTTTAATTATATTAGAATGTCTTTAATCTAGAATAGTTTTTAATTAAGATAAAGTTGAAGTTGCAAGTTTACACACACCTTGCAACATCTACAAAATGTTAATTATTTTACCTAAATAAAAGGGATCATACTTACAAAACGTTATTTTTTATTTAGTACTAATCCGAATAAAACATTTCACATAAAATGCGTTTACATATAGTCCACAAGAGAAAATAATAGTTGAATTTATATAAAAAATTACCCTGTTCAGAAGTTTACACTTGATTCTTAATACTGTGTTGTTACCTGAATGATCCACAGCTGTGTTTTCTTGTTTAGTAATAGTTATTTATGAGTCCCTTGTTTGTCCTGGACAATTAAACGAACCTCTGTTCTTCAAAATAAATTATTCAAGGTCCCAAAAATGTATTTGGTTTTTCAGCATTTTTGAACAGAAGGTTCAAACGCTCACTGATGTTTCTGAAGAAAAAAACAATGCATTAAAAGCCAGGGGTGTAAACTTTTGAACATAATGAAATAGAGCACATTTTCTTATTTTGGCTAAATATCTTTTTTATATTGTTTTATTTCCCAGATAAGATAAGTCAAATTTACCCTGACCTTCAAGCCCCATTTTGTATGATCCCTCTTATTTTAGTAAAATAATTAACATTTTACAGATTCTGCAAGGTGTATGTAAACTTTTGACTTAAATCATATTTAAGAAAGCAAGATATTTTACTGTTTATTTAATGTTTGTTTCTGTAGGTCCTAAGTTCAAAGAAACTTAAAAAGAAAAACTGCAAGACTATAAACATTTGCATCTATTTTGCATTTTAACAATACAGGAATGTCTGAGGACAAGCTTAAACTGTTGTCCTGCCACTTTACATGGGATTTGCAAAAAGATGCTGATCTTAACTTTCTCGAAGTGAAAGTCCGTGAAAGATTAGCAGTGAAATGCGAATATGAAGGAAATCTGAAACAAAGAGATTTAAATTTCTTAGCCTTTATTAAACATCTACAAGGATTTAATGATGAGGCACTTAAGACCCTGCAACTATCAAAGAAGGAACATCCGGACGATGACAGTAATGTGATTGTGACGTATGGAAACTTGGCCTGGGTGCACAGTCTCATGGGCAGTGTGACTAAAGCTGAGACTTACTTAGAGAAAGTAAACGAAATCCTTAGAGCTTTCCCCGCTCCATCTCCAGCAGAGCTTCACAGAGAAGTTCAAAGCGAAAAAGCCTGGTCACTTCTCAAGTTCTCTAGAAAGACCTACATCAGGGCTAAGGAGAGTTTCCTTGAAGCTTTGCAGAAAGAACCGGATGACAAGGAATGGAACACAGGCTTTGCTTTTTCTCTGTTCCGTCTGGAGGGACTGAAGATTGGTCGATACAAGCGTGTAGGGGTTGAAGAGTCTCCTGCTGTGCTCCAGTTGAAGAAAGCTCTGAACCTGGACCCGGACAATCCGATGATTCATGTGTATCTGGGGCTCAAGTGCTACAAGAACACAAAGAACATGAATAACACAGAGGCATGGCAGTACATGACGCAAGCGCTCACGATGGCTCCGGATAACCTCAGCGTTGTTTTGCGTGTTGCAAAGTTCATGAAGAAAGAGCAGCATTATGACAAGGCAATGAAAGTATTGCTGGAAATGCTGAAGAAAGCACCAGACTCGTCACGTTTACATCATGAGATTGCCAACAATTACCGCTGGAAAGCCATGCAGATGAATGACGTACATAATCCAGAGTTGTTGGGCCTTTGCATTCACCATTTAGAGAAGGGCGCCAGTTTAAACCCAGGGTACATCTACCCACAGCTGGAGCTTGCGCTGAGGTATGCAGAGAATAAGCAGACAGCTAAAGCAGAGCAGAAGTTCACTGAGCTGTTTGCCCTTCCTGACCTGAAGCCAGCTGACCGTCAAGCCTGGCATCGCATGTATGGGGATTTCAAACAGTACAGGCTGGGCTCAGAGAAAGCTGCGGTTGAGCATTACAAACAAGGAATGATGCTGGGACGAGTGTCCTCCGAATGGATTGCCTGCAAAAACAGACTGAGAAAAATCCTACAGCGCGACATACGAGACGTATATGAGATTCGGACACTCTTTCATTCCTTTAGAGCTGAGAACACAAATGATTAAGAGAGAACAATTTTATCTGTATTTAAGTTCCAGTCATAGTCCTCACTCATGTAATGAACTTAACAATAACTCTAGTTTTTATTTTTTTGATCCACTGAGTGTTAGCAGAGTTAAATGTGACCCCGGACCACAAAACCAATCTTAAGTAGCACAGGTATATTTGTAGAAATAGGCAAAACAAAATTGTAAAATTGTAAATTTCCTACCGTAAATATATCAGAAACTACATTTTTGATTAGTAATATGCATTTGACCAACTCTGAAGGCGTTTTAACAATATTTAGATTTTTTTGCACCCTTAGATTCCAGATTTTCAAATAGTTTCATCTCGGCCAAATTATTATATCATTAAAATTATTTAATCAGCTTTCAAGAAGATTCTGAAAAAAGATTTTTCAAAAATGTACACTATGACTGGTTTTGTGGTCCAGGGTCACAAATAAAAATGTAATATAAATGTATAATAAATGTATTATAATCTGTGTGAATTAACATAATATAGTATTTATCTGTCTTTTCAAGTGTATTTTATTAATTAAACCGCTATATTGTATACACATTTACTAAAATGAAAGATTTTCATGTAACAAATTGCAAACTTTTTCTTCCTGAAGAGCAATAAATAAACCCTTTCCAGGTTTAAAGTTGAAAATATAGCATATTTTCATTTTTAATTGTTTGACTTTTTGTTATTGTTGTTTATTTACAGGTCAATGACAAAAAAGGGTTTAAGCATAAAAACAATAAGTGTAATACTGCTTTAAATTGTTATTTTTCCAAAAAAAATAAAAAAAATTACAAGTTTTGTGTTTAGTTTATTGCATTTTTGTTTTTGCTTTTCTGAACACACACACACAAAAAAAAAATCCCTAATTTACAGAAGACATCCACTAAAATGTAATTTAATGTAACAATCTTGTCAGGCATATTTACAAGAAAAATAAATTTATGACATATTAAAAGACTAATTACTTTCACCAAAAATAATTAATACAAATTTTAATTCTACATTTTTAAAATTTCCCACTATCCTAGGTTTTGCCCATTTGTCAGAAAGAATTTTTTACTCATTTAAAACATAATAAAATTTAATATGCTTTATTATTCTTTTATATATTTTCAAATGCACATGTCAGAATAAGCATGTTGTTTGAATTTTTACACAAATATTGTGTTACACTGAATGAACACTGAATGAACATAAATATTGTGTTACACTGAACAAATTTTGACATTTTATTCTCCCAAAACTTATTTGAAACCTTTGAAGTAGACACTTTACTTACATAAAATCACTTTTGAAAATTTCTTTTGATTCTTTATTATCTTAACGTCTTTGACCCTTACACGTTTTAGGATTTAGATTTTTTATTATTTCATTTAATGACAAGATTTTTTTTCCTTTATGCCATTTTATGATGCACTGCTGAATGCATGTATCTGAACTGAAGGAAATATTGAACATTATTAGAGGTTTTAGTTGTTCCAACATCTAAAATATGATAAATTATGCTGTTAAATCAACACGACACCTGGTCGGAGCGCAGCAACTTTATTTCAATTTTTATTTCAGTTTCTATTTAAACATATGCAGCAGACATGCACCTAGAAAACAATACTAGCTGGGTAAAGATATGTTAAATTGCTTGTATTTAAAACAGTTTTTTATTTTATTTAGCTGGTTGGCGGGAATTTTGCTTTAATTTAACATTCTCAGATTTTTTTTTTTTATTGAGTTCTAAATTAAAATAATTTTATTATGTTTTAAATTAAAATTAATTGTATTCAATTCAATTCAATTATTTTTTAAATTAAATTAAAATTTATATTAAATTAAATTAAAATCTACTGAATATTTTTCTGTAACTCAGGGTTTTCCTTTCTGTATCTATTCCAATTAATGCCTCTGTCATTAAAGCAAAAAAGGAGACATAATTACAGTATGCTAAATAAGCAAGCACTAGTGGTATGTTACACAGTAAATATAAAGTACTTATTTACAAATTAGATACACTCACATGAGAAAGCAGACTTGTGGTGCTTATGTTGCTATTGGCTGCTCATGTAGAAGCTGTGCTGCTGGATTGATTCCAGCTCACAGTGACCGCTCAGCATGACTGAATGTGCAGAGCTGACTTGTGCTTTTCTGCAGCACAAACATGTACATTATAGCTTGAAGAATGTTGCTACTGCAGTAAAATATCTGCAAATCTGACAATATGAAGAAACAGTAATGTTGTTAAATAATCACACCATCATAGATTAAAATGTCACAGTTCTGCTGAAAATCACATAGCCAACACTATAACATTTTGCCGAACATGCAGGAATACAGTATGGATTTTTATACATATAATAAAATATAACAACAATGCATCAATACCAAAATATAAGAAAACTATTTTAAATATTTAAATTTTATATAAAGTTGTTTTAAATATTCTATTGCCAAATTTACTCTTTAATGGTGCTCATAGTCAGAGGTGGCATAGATCCATCTACACAGCAGTGATAATACTTTGATATTAGGGGCTGATGCGAGTCACAGCAGGCATCATTTAATCTGGCTTTTATGCAACATTATGTCTTTAGACAGAATTTTGAGCAGGCACAAATTGCCATCTCAAGCTACAGTAAAGTTGAATTGTATTATATGTTAAGGGTAACACTTTAGTTTAGGGACCAATTCTCATTAACTAGCTTCTTATTAGCATGCATATTACTAGAATATTGTTTATTTACAGAGCTGAGTAGTACAGTTTATATTTTATAGATGACATAATTACATATTATTAACACAACAGCAATAATTTATCCATGACTTATTGATTCTCCCTAATTCTTAAAGTATTTTTATCTTTTAGGTTTTCCTTTCTAAAAAAGCCTGCTGCTTAAATACATTCAGAAAGTCTTCCAGTTTTGTGGACATTACATCAACTACTGATGAACACATTTATTTCTATTTGAATTATCACTCTGTAGGTTATTTAACCGTGTATTTCTATGTCTTTGGAAAGCTTTTGTCATGCACAAATTCACAAACTTTTTTGTCATCTGATCGTCTTTCACCTATTATATTTACTTGAAGTACCCTTGAGATTTTAAAATAAATATTTAAATAATTTGCATGTTCATTGGTTCACATGACATGAAGGTATACAAATAAAATATTTTAGTACGTTTTTTTATTATTATTTATTTTAAATCAATGTATTAATTATAATGTAACATTATAATGCATTTATTATAATTTTATTTTTTCATTTAAATTTTTTCATTAAACTCATAAACCCCCTGCAGTTCCCTCACAAACACCAGTTTGTTAACAACAACAAATAGAATATATTTTCTTACTCTTTGTATTTTTTTTTTTTTTAAATCAATGTGATAAACAAGTTAGGTCAAAAGTAGTCTAAAAGTAGTCTGATTATATTACCTTAAATGTGTAATATAATTGATTTATATTACTAACTACAAATTTTGTCATGTAATTTGGAATCAGTAACGTATTACAATTCGTAAGTAATCTACCCAGCTCTGGTTATTTATTAGTACTTAAAGCACATATTAATGCCTTTTACATGAGTATGCATGTTTTAGATCCTTAATCTTACCTAAACTTAAAAACTTCCTTAATAACTATTAATAAGCAGCAAATTTGTAGTTTATTGAGGCAAAAATGATAGTTAATAGTTAGTTAACTGTGAGAACTGATCTCCAAACTAAAGTGTGACCAAGTTGGGGTATACAGTAGCTATGCCTTTTAAAAATTTACAGAACTTGCCATTGCTAACCTTGTGCTGAACATCATGAGACTACATGGTGTTTAATATAAAGGGAATTTAGTGCTGATATTTCTGTTACACGTGGATGGCAGGGTTAACAGATTGTCCTCTATTGATAATAGTCAATTAGGCAGTTACTTGCGTTTGAGAAGTTGAAACCCTGAAAGTGAGGATGGTGATGTTATTATTTTTTTATGTAATTAGGCGATAGCCTACATCTTTTTAATAAGGGGGAGTTATAGGCTACTGAGCAAACTTGTGATATGCAATAAAACATTATTTTGTTACTAGTAATAAACTAATTATATTATTACATGATTATTGTAAAAAGTAATATTTACAAAAATAATCACGGGACTTTGATACTAATTTAATGGAAAGCCTGGATTTTGACAATGAAATAAATTACATTAAGACTCCGTTTTCTTTACATTTACTGCACATGTGTATTATAGCTTCGCTAACTTACTAAACAAAACATTTTAAAGCAGAATATGAAGTGGGAATCTGCGGACGAGAGGAGTTGATGTGACGTTACGTCAGTTCCCTGGAGATCGGTGTAGGAGTGAGTGAGTGCGCAGGATGCTGAGCTGAACAGCTGATTCTGTGCATTTAACCAGTATGGACAGCCCTATTCCGCTAACCTAGCATCTATTGCAGTATATAAAGGGAACCATTTCACTAAACGCTGCAAAGCAAAACGCACCAGCCTCACAATGGAGCGTCTTGTTCATTCACCTGGCCGGACACGGGACGAGCACCGGTACCAAACGGCGCGTCCTTCATCACAACTCACCTCAAGGTCTACCTTTGGCTATGGGTCCCCAGCACCGCTGAGAGGTAACGAAATCTTTAGCGAATTCGCCGCTAAAACGGCCGATAGCTTCGATTTTTCAAACAAATATGCAGGAGGAATGAATCTGAGGAAAATTAGTGAGAAAGAATTACTGCAGGGGCTCAATGACCGCTTCGCGGGATTCATCGAGAAGGTTCATCACCTGGAAAACCAAAACAGAGCGTTGGAGAAAGAAATTGAGGCCATTAGATTGAGAGCAAAATCCTCTGCCTCTCTATCCAACGAATATGAATCAGAACTTAGTAGTCTGAGGCAGCAAGTTCATGAGATGGGCCTTCAAAAGCATCAGATTGAGATAAACCGCCAGAACCTGGAGGACGAGTTTAACACTTTGAGAGAAAAGTATGAGAGAGAGGCTCGTGGTCGAGTTGACGCGGAAGACAACATTTCAGTAATAAAGAAATGCATTAATGATGCATACTTAACCAAACAAGAGATGGACAGAAAAGCTAAAGCTCTCGAAGATGAGATCGGCTTCTTGAAGAAAAACCACGAAAGCGAGGTAGCTGAAATGATGGTTCAAATCCAAGAGGGTCATGTGACTGCAGAAATGAGTGATTTTAGTAGAAGTGATGTCACTGCAGCTCTGAGAGACATCAGGATGCAACTTGAAGGTCACACCGACTCTGACATCCGATATGCTGAGGACCGCTTTCGAGCGCAGCTCGCTAAACTGACCAAAGCTGCTGAGGTCAACAGAGAAACTCTCATGGCCACTAAAGTGGAGATTAATGAACACAGGAGACAGCTCCAGTCCAAAAGCATCGAGCTCGACTCCGTCAAAGGTGTGAGAGAAGCGCTGGAGAGGCAGCTGTATGACCTCGAGCAACGGCACAATGCTGAAATCCATCACTACCAGGTAAGACACCACGTGATGCAATTGTTCAGCCTAGAATATTTTTAATCATTCAGTTTGAGGAATTGATAGAACAGTTCTGTTTCAATCACCAGTTCTGTATTCTGTGACTTTGTTCTAATGCATTTCCATTGTGTTTACTTATTCTGTCCATGGTGCAGGACACAATGAGAGAGCTGGAATTTGAGCTGAAAAATGCGAAATATGACATGAGCAGTCATCTGAGGGAGTACCAGGACCTTCTCAATGTCAAAATGGCACTGGATGCTGAAATTTATTCTTACAGGTACTTCTTTGATTGTGCACTGTTTTGCAAACCGTTTTTGAGAAAAACATTCCTGGATTTTTCTCAATATAGTGGACTTCAATAGGAGCCAACAGATTGAAGGTCCAAACTGCAGTTTCAGTGCAGCTTTAAAGAGCTCTACACAACCCCAGCCAAGGAATAAGGGTCTTTTATAGCAAAACAATTGGCCATTTTCTAAAAAAAATAAATTAATTAAATAATAATTTTTATACTTTTCAACCAAAAATTCTCATCTTGCACTAGCTTGACTTCACATATTATGTAGAACATGAAAAGAAAGTCAAACACCCTTTACAAAAAATGATGTTGTATGATTTTGAAGTTGGAGGTTTTTTGCCCCACCCTAACTTTATGAACTGAAGTACACAAACAAAGAACTAACCATCACAGAGCTAGTAAAAGATGAGCGTTTGTGGGGGGGGGGGGGTGCGATTTAGCTAGATAAGACCCTTATTCCTTGGCTGGGATTGTGTAGAGTGCTTTGAAGCTGCACTGAAACTGCAATTTGAACCTTCAACCCGTTGGCACCCATTAAAGCCCACTATATGGAGAAAAATTCTGTAACGTTTTCCACAAAAACTCATGAGACATGAACATCTTGGATGACATTGGGGTGAGCAAATTATCAGGAAATTTTTATAATGGAATTGAACTAATGCTAATCCTTCTTAACAGGTCTCAAAAATCTCATTTATCTTTATTTGATGGTGAATATTGGTTGCTTTCTGTACCTGGTTCTGTCCGCTTGGCAAGTAGTGTTTATCCAGAATTTATTTCTTGTGAGTCCCTTAGCAGTGCATATTAATAGATTGTCAGCTTAATCAGCCAACCAAAGTGCCTGGAAGGTGTAATCTTGTTGATATATCATCACAGAGGCCTTTAAGGAATACAATCATGTATTAAGTGACATAAGTAATTAAAGAGTGAACAAAGCGAGAAATGTTCTACATGACTGTCATATTTAATAAACAGGACGGTTAGGCTCATTTTAATTTCAAATAATGGTTACTAAGTGCTTTTCTTATGCAAATTTGTTGATTAAATGCAATGGGTTTAAGTTTTAACAAGATTGAGTGTCATTTCATGATTTTTGAAATGTCATTAGCCTCTGCATTAAGAAAAGATTAACAGGACACGTTTTTGACAGCATTCATTACAGTGTCATCATATAGTATTACGGTAACTCGGCTGTGACTGCACTGTAATGAATGTTGTCAAAAATGTATCCTATTTATAGTTTATGAAGCCCAGCTTCAAAATGTACAGGCTGTCGTTAATTGGGCATAATGAAGCTGAATATTATTCAGTTTCGTTCTCTTCTATTTTTCAGAAAACTTTTGGAGGGTGAAGAGTCCAGGTACTCTACAATCTCAGATGCTAATATTTCAGTACCATACATTTACAGACAGTCACCCATCTATACTCTCCCTTGTGTCAAAAGGCAGGGGGGAGCAACTCGAAAAGCAGAGCCTCAGTACAAATTTGTTGAAGAGATTATTACAGAGACAACCAGAGAAGATGTGGAGATATCAGACAGTGGCTCTGATAAAAGTGTGGAGGAGAGAGAGGATGAAAAACCAGATGAGGAGAGCAGTGAGAAAGACGCACAGGGTGAAACTCCACAAGAGGTGAAAGATATTGAAGAACCAGTCATGGAGAACGGCAATGAAGCCAGTCCTGAGTTAGAGACAGAGGAAAATGAAGTCAAACCAAGTGAAGAAAAAGAAGATGAGCCAGCAGAAAAAACTCCAGATGATTCTGAGGTACAAAAAGATGCTGACTCTGAACCAACTCAGGACTCTACAGAAGAAGCCACTGGTGAACAAGATAAAGATGAGGAAGTAGACACAAAAGGAACAGAGCACAAAGAACTAAAGGATGACGTGCAGGAAAACGTAGAAGTACCTGAAGAGGAAGGTAAACAAGCTAAAGAGACAGAGAAAGATGTCAACAAACCAGATCTGTCAGAAACACAAGAAATGCCAGAGAAATCAAAAACTGAACCACAAGATCCTGAAGCAACAACTGAAGTGAACACTAAACCTAGTGGACAGACTGAAGATGCTAAAATCTCATCTCAAGAATCTACAACTGAAAAATCAGCAGAGAAAGAGAAAGAATCAACGCCAGTGCAGCCTGTAGAGGAGGATACTCCCAAACCAGATAAACAAGCAGCTCCTGAACATGCTGAGAGTAAAACTACTGGAGAGGACACAAAGGAGGAAACTTCTGCAAAAAAAGACAAATCTGATACTGTGAATGAAGAAACTAAGAAATCTGAGCCTATGGAAGAAGACCAAGAAGATAACAACAAACTAACAGAGAAACCTGTGGGGGAAAAGCAAGAGGATCAATCAAATAAAGACGAAAAGGAACATACACCTGAGGAGCCTTTAAAAGACAGCAAAGTTGAACTGGTAGACAATGTCAAAACAGAAAAAGATGAAAGTATCAAAGCTAAAGAACCAGAAAAGACACAAAAAGAGGTTTCAAAGGATGCAGAAAAACAATCACAACCTGAACAGTCAAAGAAACAGGAGGACAGCAAAAGCAATAGCAGTCTAGAAAGTGTGACAACTGAAAAGACACAAGAAGACCTTTCCAAAGTTACTGAAGACAAATCAAAACCTCAAAAGACACAAACACAGGAGGACCACAAAAGTGTAGAGAGCATCAAAACAGAAAAGGTTGAACACGCTAAGCCTAAAGAAACAGAAAAGACACAAGAAGACCTTTCTAAAGTTGCTGAAGAAAAATCACAACCTGAAAAGACACAAACACAGGAGGACCACAAAAGTGTAGACAGCATCAAAACAGAAAAGGTTGAAACAGAAAAAACACAAGAAGACCTTTCCAAAGCTGCTGAAGAAAAAACACAACCTCAGAAGTCACCAGTACAGGACGACAACAAAACTGTAGACAGCATCAAAACAGAAAAGGTTGAACATGATAAGCCGAAAGAAACAGAAAAGACACAAGAAGACCTTTCCAAAGTTGCTGAAGAAAAATCACAACCTCAGAAGTCACCAGTACAGGATGACCACAAAAGTGTAGACAGCATCAAAACAGAAAAAGTTGAACACGCTAAGCCCAAAGAAACAGAAAAGACACAAGAAGACCTTACCAAAGTTGCTGAAGAAAAATCACAACCTCAGAAGTCACCAGTACAGGATGACCACAAAAGTGTAGACAGCATCAAAACAGAAAAAGTTGAACACGCTAAGCCCAAAGAAACAGAAAAGACACAAGAAGACCTTACCAAAGTTGCTGAAGAAAAATCACAACCACAGAAGTCATCAATACAGGACGACCACAAAAGTGTAGACAGCATCAAAACAGAAAAGGTTGAACATGATAAGCCTGAAGAAACAGAAAAGACACAAGAAGACCTTTCCAAAGTTGCTGAAGAAAAATCACAACTACAGAAGTCATCAATACAGGACGACCACAAAAGTTTAGACAGCATCAAAACAGAAAAGGTTGAAGACGATAAGCCTAAAGAAACAGAAAAAACACAAGAAGACCTTTCCAAAGCTGCTGAAGAAAAATCACAACCTGAAAAGTCACAGATACAAGAGGACCGCAAAAGTGACAGCGTCAAAACAGAAAATGTTGAACGTGCTAAGTCTAAAGAAACTGAAAAGACACAAGAAGACCTTTCAAAACCTGTGGGAGAAAAATCACAACCTGAAAAGTCACAGATACCAGAGGACAAAAAAAGTGACAGTGTAAAAACAGAGAAGGTTGAACATGCTAAGCCTAAAGAAACAGAAAAGACACAAGAAGAACTTTCCAAAGTTGCAGAAGAAAAAACAAAACCTGAGAAGTCACAGATACAGGACAAAAAAAGTGACAATGTAGACAGCATCAAAACAGAAAAGGTTGAACATGTTGAGCCTAAAGAATCAGAAAAGACGCAGGAGGACCTCTCCAAAGCTGAGGAAGAAAAATCACCTGAGAAGTCAAAGAAACAGGAGGACAGCAAAAGCAATAGCAGTGCTGAAAGTGTGACAAGTGGAGGGGAAGCTAAAGTCACAGAGAAACAGGTTGATGAAACACCGAGTAATCAACCCCCCAAAGCCCAGGAAATAACATCTGATGCAAAGCCTGAGCAAAAGGATGCTGAAGAAAGTAAAGAGAAGATACCTGAAAAGGCTGAAGAGGTGGATAGTTTGACGACCAAAGGTAGTGGAACCGACAAGGAGGTTAAAAGTGAAGAAACTGTCTCAAAAGACAAAGAATCTGACAGTGTTGGACATGAAGTGAAGGCTGCAAAATCTGAGACGTCAACCAAAACAGAAGCCAAAGCTCTGGAGAAGACAGAGCAGGTCAAAGACAGCAGCAAGGAGGACAAGGTGGACACCAAAGGTTCAGAAGAAACAACTAAACCCTCTAGTGTAAAGTAGAATATAAACAGTAGAAAATATTGATTAAAATGCCTTTGAGAATAGAGAATGTTTAAATAGCAACCTTGAGCATGACTTTTAGAAACTGCTTCCTGGAAGTGTGATGTTTCTGATGCAAGATGCATGCGTACACTGTGATCTGTGTATATAATGAATGTGGATGAGGAATGTATAAGATTTTATTTTGCTACATCCCTTGCTCTCATCAGCCAAATGTATGTATTAAAAGTGTTAGACATTAACTGAATAAATATTCCAGCATAATCAATGTTTGACAGCATGTTGATTTAAGAGCTTTTCCAACAGGGAAACTACAGTATTGAATTTTGTAAACTGTTTGGTAATGCGGTGGTTTCATGTTCTAATGCTTTTCTACTTATCTTCGATTGCAACACTTGCTAAGCAGTACTTGCATAAGCTTAAACATTCCCTAGTGTCAAAATGACAGCGTCTCATCTATAAATCATTACAAGGCATTTAATTATTGTATGCGTTTCCTAGGAACTTGCTTTAGTTTCTGTACTCAGAAAAGCCTTGCAAAACTGCTCAGTATTTTAGGATGTCTCAATTGTTTTGGGTATAATAGATCATCTTGAGCTGAAGTGAATTACATCCACTTTACAAGGACCCCAAGACCAGGATTAAAGGAGTAGTTCACTTCCAGAACAAAAATTTACAGATAATTTACTCACTACCTTGTCATCCAAGATGTCATGTCTTTGTTTCTTCAGTTGTAAAAAAAAAAATGTTTTTTGAGGAAAACATTTCAGGAATTTTCTCCATATAGTGGACCTCTATGGAGCCTGCGAGTTTGAACTTCCAAAATGCAGCTTCAAAGGGCTGTAAACAATCCCAGCCAAGAAAGAAGTGTCTTATCTAGTGAAGCGTTTGGTTATATTCTCAAAAAAAAAAAAAAAAGAAGTATAATTTGTAGAACTTTTAACCTCAAATGCTCATCTTGTCTAGCTCTGCGATGCGTACTATGTGGATTCTGGTTCAGTACAGTTACGGTATGTCAAAAAAGTCATCATTTTCTCCTCCAACTTCAAAATCATCCTACATCGTTGCAGAAGAACCAACCCATTGTTTACAAAGTGAACGTGCAAAGGTGGTCAAACACCCTTTACAAAAAAAAGGTAAATCCATGATGTAGGGTGATTTTGAAGTTGGAGGAGAAAATGTGATGGGAGTTTTTTGACATACCCTTACTGTCTTGAACCGGAATAGACAGAGTATGCTTGCGCATGACAGAGCTAGACAAGATGAGCATTTGAGGTTAAAAAGTATATAAACTGTAACATTGTTTTGCTAGATAAGACCTTCCTCGGCTGTGATTATTTAAAGCCTTTTAAAGCTGTATTTAAAAATTCAAACATGGGGGCACCATAGAAGTCCACTATATGGACAAAATTCCTGAAATGTTTTTCTCAAAAGACTATTTCTTTACGACTGAAGGAAGATAGACAGACATGAACATCTTGGATGACAAGGGGGTAAGTAAATTATCCGTAAATTTTTGTTCTGGAAGTGAACTAATCCTTTAAGAACCACTGGTATAGAAATGTATAATGTTACAAAGAATAAATGCTATCCTTTAGCATTTTTCTTGAGCAGAAAAAATTGCATATTAAAATGATTTCTTAAACTAAAGACAGGCAACAGCTGCTGAAAATTGTACCCTGCCATCACAGGAAAAAATACATTTTTAAAATATCCTGAAAACGAAATGTTTTGTTTTAAACTGATAGTAGTTCACAATATTTGAGGTTTAATGTATTTTGGAATTTAAAAAAATGCAGCCTTGGTGAGCTTAAGAACATTAAAAGTTCCTTCCAACATTAAAACGTTGAGCAGTAGTGTAAGACTGTGACTTAAGAGAGCACCATTTTTTATGAAACTTTATGAAAATAGACAACCTAATAACAAAGTAATTAAAACTTATATTACAACAAATTCAAAACATTGATAACACAATGATCAAGAAAATCAAATTTTGCAAATGCATAATAGCAAAAGTGAGATTTCCCAGTAACAGTGAACACACATTAAATTAAATTTGCGTTGTATTAAACCATAGTAAACAACTTGACCTTGTTAGCCTAATTACACAGAAATTTAATACTACTGAGTAGATTCTACTTTTAATGACTATTTCCACTCAAAACAGTCATCAGGTCAAATAAACATGCATTTTAATCACTTCTTTTAAACTTAAATAGGTCGGTACAAATGGAAAGATTAAATCAGATGTGAAAACTGAAGACCCATTTAGAGTTGAAACAATCATTAAAAACAGAACATAAGCAGCATACCACTCTTCCTTTTTCTTTTTTCTCCTACCATATGAATTTCTGTCACTGAAAGATATGAAATGCTTTTCTTCTACCATTTAATTGGTATGAGCTAGCTAATTTTGCTGTGTAAGAATACTTGCATCAAAGGAAGTTCACCCAAAAATTAAAATTCTGTCTTTAATTACTCACCCTTATGTCGTTCCAAACCCATAAGACTTCGTTCATCTTCAGAACACAAATTAATATATTTTTGATGAAATCCAAGAGCTTTCTGCCCCTGCACAGACAGCAACGCTACTGACACATTCAAGGCCCAGAAAGGTAGTAAGGACAACATTAAAACAGTCCATGTGACATCAGTGGCTCAACCATGTTATGAAGCTACAAGAATACTTTTTGTGGGCAAAGAAAACAAAAATAACGACTTTATTTAACAATTTCTCTTCGGTGTCAGTCTTCTCGCGTAGTAACACAAGGCATTGTAGAATAAAGTCGTTATTTAGTTTTCTTTGCACACAAAAAGTATTCTCATAGCTTCATAAAATTATGGTTGAACCACTGATGTCACAGTAGCTGCGTTTCCATTACCCTTCAAACTGCACAAATTTAAATTGCTAATTAAAAATCACGTCTGCGATGGAAACGTCTTTTTCGCATTTACAGGTCCTCTTGTGTACATAAGTCACATGATCTTTTTTAATGTAGTGTAATGTGTCTGTAGAGCTGATCACAGCCACTCTAGTCAATGCTTGTGTTTATACCATTTCGACATTTATAAAACGTCATACCTTTTGCGCAAATCTGTAATGGAAACGTACCTACTGATTATTTTAACAATGTTCTTACTACCTTTTTTGGCCTTTAACGTGTCAGTTGAGTTGCTGTCTATGCAGGGTCAAAAAGCTCTCAGATTTCATCAAAAATACTGCATCTGAAGATGAACGAAGGTCTTATGGGTTTGGAACGGCATGACATGTCAGTAATTAATGACAGAATTTGTATTTTTGGGTGAAATATCCTTTTAAGCGCCGTTTTTCCTCTGCAACATTTTGGGTCTAATATATTTCTGAGCTAGACTTTATGGAATGATAATCCATTTGCTTAAGCAACAAAAACTGTATCAGATGAATTTCAAATAGTTTATTGAAAAGTTCAAACATACACATAAGGACCTCTCAGGTGTTGTGAACGCATGGTCTCAGGGAATTAGGGTCATAATGCAACACGGGGAGCAAAGGGTACTGAACTCAAACCACATCCACACGACTCGTTCCGCCATCACGGTGAGCCACGAGATAGTCGTCTGTGCTGCAAATGAAAAAAGGCCAGCCATGACAGCACAGGAACATCGGCGTTTATCTCCCGATTAGGCTACCCAAAAACTGCTCAGTTCAAGGGCAGACTTCACATACAGCGGTTACTCTGAATGGCTGCCGAAGGAAAAGTAAATAGCTTAAGCTCGTCTTTGCGTGCATGGAAAGAAGAAAACGGTATAACAGTATTTAAATAATAGCAGGTATAACCTTTAATATCGAGTTAAGTGGTTGCTTGAATCGCATTCAGACGACTAAGGAATATCAGATACAATACAAACGATGAAATCAGAGACAGTTTTGTCACAAACCCACCCCAAACCCACCACCGGCTAACTGAGAAGGGAACACAACAGGAAGCCACAGATGCCCTCCGTTCCAGAGAGTACATAATTTCTGTGGCAGTGCTGGAGAGAGATGAAGAAATTAATTTGTAGCTGAATGTCTATAAGAGAACAACTACAAATGAAAAACAAACAAGGGCATTAGGACCAGGAGGGGACAAAAACAAACACCATGACATGATCGCTTTTCATGAGCCTTAGCACACATCCCATCCCATCCGGAATCCCCCTGCTGGTTGCTGTTGGAGTTAGATTTAAGGCCAGATATCTCTGATATTCCCTTGTCCCTGATGTTAAGCAGGAGCAGGTTTAGGCCTCCAGCTCCAGGCCCAAGCCCAGCTTGTGGCCACCCGAATTGATGCTCTTTCCATCAACCAGGGCCGACAGGGTCAACTTGATACCTGAAAAACCCATCACAAATTTAAAACACCCTATTTTATTAGTCTCCAAAGTTCAAGTGAATCATATTGTGTTTGTGGATAGATGCTGCTGCTATTGTGAGATACAAAAGAAAAGAACAGCTAAATAATACAGGAAATTCATATCTGTACCTGGTCTCAGGGTCTGAGTATAACCAACACCGACAAGGCTGGTGTTATTCACTTTAGCCTGTTGAATAGACAGGAAAAGTTTGAGTCATTTCAATAGAAATAATGCTCACATGCAAAGCCAAATCTAACATTCAAATCACAAACACATTTATGAGGAGACAAACACATGCTGAGTTCCAGCCTCTTAAACAGAAGCTGTACTTCTATTAGCGGAGGAAATCTTCACGGTTCAATTCCATTAAGTTACAGTGGGTCAATGCTAAATTCTGTGTACAAAATCGATTAGGGATGTAATGTAACAATATCAAAATCTCATGATATGATCTCAATATGAAGTATTAATAATATTATTATTATTCCTATGAGAGTAATAACCACATAGTAAAACAATTGCACTGTAAAATAAATGAAAATGAATATTTCATAGGTATATTATTTTTGCTGTACACTACAGTTGTACTACAAATCACAATACTTCTGTTCTAATTTCTAAATCTGAAAGATATATTTAGAATTTGGACTGCAGTAACCCATTGAAACTGCTAACTGTCAGCAATTCATACTGCATTTTTAAGCTTAACGGCAGACAAGCTTTTATTATGATGGAAAACTCCAGCTTTAGTGAAAACTCTGCTGTAAAAATAAAGCATAACTGGTGGGCGTTACGTTCCCAAACGTGCGCTAAAAATATAAAAATAGTTCACAGTGAATGCAGTAAACTCGTTTATTGCATGTACTTAGTCGTTCTGAGGTGTGGAAAACAACGGATCACGAGTGCCTGAATGAAGTGCGACTTTATGACGGGATTAAGCCATATTGTGCTTTCAGTTTTAGTTCATTTGACAGATACTACGCCAAGGCACAATGGCCCAAAACACAACTTTAAATACCTTTTATGCTAGAAAAAGAAAATGTATGTATATATATATATATATATATATATATATATATATATATAAAAAACACTTTATCGTTTCATACCGTTACATCCCAAGAATCGATATAAAAGCTGTACCAAAATATGTCTGCTCTTAGAAATTGTTTTTTTGCATCACAATGGCCTTGAACTTTGTTCCTGTCAATCGTCACACACCTTTGGCTGTGTAAGAGAGCTATTGATCAACAACTGAGCATGGGATACATTGTGGCCTCATACTGTAATGCTTGTGTAAATACACTTCCTCTAAATATAGCTTATGGTGCAAGACATTGATTGGTTGTTTTGTAAGGTGTAAAAAAGGTTACTCAACCTCTTCGGCCTTGGCTGGTAAATTTAACACAGTGTAAGTAAGCCTTTTCATAGCATAAATGGCACTACAGATTGATATACAGTATATTAATAACCATGATTAAGAACCATTCAAAAAGTAGCAGCATACACTACTAAATAAATTTTTCCCTACAGCTTTTAGAAATTTAGAAATAATAAGCAATAAGAGTTTACTCACACTGATGGAAGCGTCTTTGTCCAGCTGATACTTGGCAGCAATGCCAAAGCGTGTGCTGTTGCTTCCTGCTGTCCAGGCCAGATTCACCGCTGTCTCCAGCTTATCGCTCACTTTCTGGTAGATGGAGCCACCGAACTCAGAGCCATCATTACTGAAGAGACAGACAAAGGAAATGAATTAAACACTGAAACTAGATTATTATAAAAACAACCTGCCTTTAAATCGCAATCAATCAATTAATTAATGGCACATTAACTGGACATATGGCTTTTCTTGTAAATGTACATTTCCATGACTTTAAGAATACTTAAAAGTAATAATAATGATCCTTTCCAATGTCCAGCTTGTCCATGTCCATATGGCATATAAATGAAAACGCAATGTGTGTCGGAGACAACATGTAGCAAAATTCCTGACGTCTAAGTGAACTCTGTGTACATAATTTCTCACTACATCAACACTTCTTCCCACTAAAATAAACCAGGTGCCTGTCTCATGCACTTAGAATGACTTAGAATGATGCCTCAGGACTTACACATTAGTGTGCAGCTGGAAGTCTCCTGTTTTGTAGCCTACAGCAAAGTTGTTCTGGGTCATCTTGGACTTGGCAGTGTCGAAGGACATCTGGTAACCGGCGAGCCATCCTTCATAGCCGACCACTGCAGCGCCGTGGATGGTTGGACCGGCAAAGTCAAAGTCAACGTCACAGCCCAGGTTGACGTACTCACGCTTGTATGCGGTCTTGACTTTTCCACTCTTTTTTCTGCTCATGAGGGAAAATAAACATAATTTAGCATGATATTTAACTGAATTACATTTGTTTATAAAAGGTATTTTAAACATATGGATTATTTGTCTTTCGACTAGCAATAAACCAAATTTCCAATCTGCAGATACATAAACTGTTTGGATTGTTAATATCCTTTCCCATCAAACAAGTGATATAATTAGTTTAACAAATGGCTCAGAAAAAAATTTGTCTCTTCCTAAAAAGTATTTGGACAATCAAGCTGCACTTAAACCCATCTCAATTTAATTCTTGGATAACATATCAAAACAAATGGAAATTAGCTGATTCTTGACCATCTCATTTATTTTTTGAAGTAATGATAGAAGCAGGTTGTTCTACTTTGCTGGCCTAAATAGATGTTTTACAGTTCAGTAACAGTATTTGGACACTTAGGTGACACTTAAGTAGGAATAAGTATTATTTGGTGTGATCAATAAATGTGGCACCCTGTGGCATTTCAGAGTAAGCACAATTCTGTTTTTAGGTTAAAATGATAAAACTAATATACATATCACAATTAAGACAAATAAATATTGTAACACTTTCCGTTTGTCTAATGTTAGTGGAACTTAACATAAAAAAGCAAATAAAATGAATAGAACTTCAACTAAGATTTAAAAGCAAATTCAAAATATACACTACCAGTCAAAAGACTAATATTTTTAAATAAGTCACTTCTTTGATTAAAAATACAGCAAAAACATTAATATTCTCATTTGCTGCTCAAAGAACATTTATTATTCTTATTATTATTGTTGAAAATAGCGAAGTAGAATTTTTTCAGGTTTCTTTGATGAATAGAAAGTTCAGAAGAACAGCATTTATCTGAAATAGAAACATAATAAAATGTCTTAATCATCACTTTTGACCAATTTAAAGAATCCTTGCTAAATAAAAGTATTAATTTCTATAATTTCTTTCCCCCCCCAAAAATGAAAATAAATCAATTATACTGGCTCCAAGCTTTTGAATGGTATAGTGTATAAATATTACAAAAGCTTTTTATTTCAGATAAATGCTGATCTTTGGATCTTTCTGTTCATCAAAGAATCCAGGAAAAGAAATGTACTCAACTATTCTATATATTGTTAATAAAAATGCTTCTTGAACAGCAAATCTGAATATTAGAATGATTTCTGAAAGATCATGTGATACTGAAGACCGGAGTAATGATGCTAAAAATGTAGCTTTGATCACAGGAATAAATCACATTTTAAATATATATTCAAATAGAAAACTACTTTTTTATAATAAGAGAAATATTTCACAATATTACTGCTTTTGCTGTATTTTGGATCAAATAAATGCAGGCTAGTGTAAAAAATAGTAGTGTAAATAAATACTATATTATCTCAATTCAAGACGTGTCCAAGGACAAGCTGCAGTGCAGATACTATAATGAAGGACATAAAACCATGCCTTTTTGTACCATTTCATTCACTGCAACAATTTATTAAAAACTTAAAGCTCACAGATTATATTGAGGCCAGCAAAAACCAGCGCATAACAGCCCATTTTGCATTGCTTGCACAAATACAACAGAGCATACAGCAATGCTGGTGAAATATACTACCATTCAAAAGTTGGGCGTCAGTAAGATTTTTTTTTTAAAGAAATTAATACTTTTATTCAGCAAGAATGCATTAAATTGATTCAAAGTGACAGTAAAGACAATTTTATTTTCCACAAAGAATTAATAATAGTAAGATTTTTTTTGAGCAGCAAATCAGCATATTAGAATGATTTCTGCAGGATCATGTGACACTGAAGACTGGAATAATGACTTTGAAAACTTAGTTTTGCATCCAAGGAATAAAATACATTTTAAAATATAATTCAATAGAAACAGCTATTTTAAATAATAATAATAATAATAGTATTTCATAAAAGTACTCTTTGACTATTTTAATCTATTAAACGAAGGCTTGTTGAGAATAGAGATTTTATTTTCAATCTTACAGAGCTCAAACTTTTAAATGGTTTTAGTAGGTGAGTAATTCCACTGATTTTGCTCAGAGACAAACACTGCTTTTCACCCCTCTGCTACATGATCCAAAGCCCCTGTCATGAGCTACATGAGCCTATACATCAGTGAAGGCCATGTCAGCGTGACTGTCATCTGAGAGCACAGACCCCAACGACACCAGACAGGTGCCACTCTCTCCTGGCCGACCGATTTACAGTTCTCAGAACATGAGGACTATGCTCTTGAGCTTGTGTGAAAGTAACCTTGAGATATGCATCAATGCACAACAAAACAGAACTAACTGTGGCCACACTTGAATTGCTCAAAACAATATTGAGTTACAGTCCGTGTCACAACACAAGCGTCCCTCATCAGTGCTTCAAACCAAATCTGAAGCTGTTCAGTGGAGAAAATGAATACTTTACCCTGTGTTTGGTGAGAAGGTTGTGTCAAAGGTCAGCTTGAGTCCCTTTGCAATCTGACAAAAATGATAAACAGCATATTATTCATGCTGGAAGTCTTGCATCATGATTCACCACCATTCAGTGCTTGAAAATGCATTCAGACCTGGTCTTCAATGATGATCTCTGTGCCCAGGGTGTTGTCAGTATTCCACTTCTCTGTGAAGGTCAGACCATATTCAGACCTCTTGTATTTGGTTTCCAGGCTGCCCACCACTTTGCTGGTGTCAGTGTTGGAGGAACCAGAGGTCTTGAATTCCTATAGTGATAAAAAGAGAGAAATATTTCAGATCATAGTGCCATGATTTATTAAATAATTCTTAGTGGTTAAGACGTTGATGCTAAGAAATAGGCTGCATGTATAATTTGTCCTCTGTTCTACATGGAACTGCCTTATGCATGTTCAAATGAACACTTAAAAAGTGACAGGGTCACATATTTTTAATGAAAAGAAAAGTCTTACCACTCCACTGGATGATTTTGTCTTGACATCGAGCTTTACCATACCGAATCCTTTCAGAAAACAATCCAAAGAAAACCATTACAACATGTACTGACAACTAATGGACTTTTATTAACAAAGTAGTGGATTAGATACATTACCATATCCTTTGTTGAAGATGTCTTTGGCAGACTTGCCAAGATCAGCATATGTTGGGGGAACTGCCATTTTATCTATTTAAAAAAAGCATGTAAGAATAATTAGTGGGTCAGACTCATCATACATCATAACAGTAATACAAAAGCAGACAAATGCATTCACAGAGTTAATGATCTGAGCCATTTTAATAAAGTGGCGAGACGTTTTGGGTGGTCTACGGTATCTCTAGCTCTCAAAGGTTAATCGTAGTGCGACAGTGTCATATCTATTTGATAAATGACCCAGCCTGAATGCAGCTGCTCTGCTCCAGCTAATCTGAACTGACAGCAGGCCACTCCTAACTGAGTCACAGAGTTAGGAAGTGACGCACTGACTCACTCCACAATAATCTACAAGTGTGGAACGTGTGCACAAGTCAGCGTAAGAAGCAATTATAACAATAAAAAACTAAACAAACAGATGAAGCCTGGTGAAGGTGTGGAGATGCTTCAATAAAAAAAATAAAATAAAAGACAATTAACAAGGTACATATTTAGTCGTTGCTCTTGTTTTCAGCTGGATGTGTATGTGGAACAACATGTGAACTGTACAGTGTAAAAGCTGTATCTGAAACTTCACTTAAGTTTTTCAACACACAATGCAGTATGCAAATAGGTGTAAAATGAAACCACCAAACAGAACTCAGAACGCAAAATTATGAAGACATGTCCGGTTACATGAATTTTGAACATTCTACCCCTGTAAACAGTTGGTTAGACTAGACTCTAAGCACTTTTTTTCCAACACTGCAGACATTGTGAGACGCCATCACACTCTGTAGCATCTTTTTTTTTTTTTTTAAGTAGAAGTTGAGCATATAACAAATTTCTAACTTGTGATTGCCAACTTGATTTTATTGTGCTAGCTGTTTTCTGTTTTTGTATTGTGTTTTTTATTATTATTATTTAATCAAAACAAACCAACATCAGTTTGATATTACTTGGAATTTTGAATAAAAAAAAAACATGATTTTTGAAAATATGTACAAACCAAGTTACCTGTTTTTGCAAATGAACTCTTCATATATGTGACCCTGGACCACAAAACCAGTCATAAGGTTAAATTTGACAAAACTGAGATTTATACATTATATGAAAGCTCAATAAATAAGCTTTCTATTGATGTGTGATTTGTTAGGATAGGACAACATTTGGTTGAGATACATCTATTTGAAATCAGAAATCTGAGGATGCAAAAAAATCAAAAAGACTGAGAAAATCACCTTTAAAGTTGTCCAAATTAGGTTCTTAACAATGCATATTACAAATCAAAAATTACATTTTGATATGTTTACAGAAGGAATTTTACAAAAAATCTTCATGGAACATGAACTTTACTTAATTTCTTAATGATTTTTGTCATAAAAGAAAAATCAAAAATTTTGACCCATGCAATGTATTTTTGGCTATTGCTACAAATATACCCCAGCGACTTAAGACTGGTTTTGTGGTCCAGGGTCACATATTATATTATATTATATTATATTATATATTATCACATTTATTTGTTGAGGTTTTGTTTTAATCCTGAGCATTTGCTGTGTCAGGAAAAGTTACTTTTAAAAGTAATGAATTATAATATTGTGCTACTCCCTAAAAGGTAACTAATTATGTTACTTTTTTATGTAAAGTAATGTGTTGCATCACTTTTTAAACCTGGGCTTGTTTGTTTGTTTTTGATATAAAAAGTTCTATTTTTGGCAAATGCAAAAGCCCTTTTACACCAAAAGCCTCAGGCTGAAGGAAAAGCAAATTCATGTCTGTACAGTAGAATGCAGAAGAAGAAAGTTTAACACTCTTCAGCAATAAAGAAGAACAGATGTTAGTTTATCTTGAGTCATTTTTAGTATTTTAAATGTATTTTATACCATATTAAAATTTTAAAATATATTTTAGGATGGTATACTAGTATTAGTATGGTTGAATTGGATCATCGAAGGTCAGCAAAGACAAAAACGGATATATGTATTATTTAATTAAACATTTAATTATTGCAGGTTTGCTTCATATTCTCAGTTGTATTTCAGTGTTTTTATTCATTCTGAGGAATGTTGAATCTGTTTTTTTTTTGTGAGTAAGATGAATTAATGCATGTTCACATTTATTCTAAAACTAAAGTAACATCACCTGATTTCTCAACATGGGTACAGGAGAACTTTCAATCAATAAATGGAGGAAAAGGGTAACTTCTTTGTTACTAATTTGAAAAAGGAACTAAAATAAAAAGTTTATTAGTTACTTAAAGTTATCTGATTACGTAACACACATTACTTGTAACGCGTTACCCCCAACACTGCATTTGCAAGCGTATCAACAAAAGTAAATGGTATAAAAAAGTATGTGAAAGCCCCTTAAGTTAATGTGAGATTTTGACATTGCAATATTAAGCCTCATAAATAAATAAAAGGAGACCACCTTATTATAGTTGGGCTTTATAACTACTCTTAAAATATATATATATATATAAGAGGAACACTATACGTTTGTTTGCTGGTCTTAACCAGTTTATCCTGGTCTTCTAAACAGTCCAAACTGGTCTTACCCAGTTTTGCAGCAGGATTATGCTGAAAAGTGCCCAAAATCCTATTAAAAAGCAAATAAAGCACCTGAAGACCATCCCAAGACCAGTCAGCAGAATATTAGAGAAATACTGATACAATAATGCCCTGCAAACACTGAATAATTCTGAAACAACAAATACTAGAAAATATACTAAAACTACATTCCAAAACGAGAATATAACTACAATATAAACCATAACTTTGACCTTTATCATAAAGGACAGGTCAGGGAGTAAAAGGAATGCCTGGACCTGTGGGCATGACAGGCGTTTCCATGTCTTTCTTTTCAGGAAGTACAAAATTACAGCTGCTGATGAAATACTCCTCCCACCGTAGAAACAATTCCTTACTAGTTCTTCTAGAGTAAAAAGGGAGTCTTCATTCTATGAAAGGCAACTTTATCATCTTATGCAGGAATCTTATCGATTAATACTACATTAGGCTCAGTTAATACAAGAGTTTGAGAACTGCTTTATTATAAAGGGCAAAGTAAGGGCAAGGCTAATTGCGGAGCACCTTCCCTATTTTCAGTAGCCGCAGGAAACCCGCATGGTGCTTCTGGTCACACACAAGACTGAAAACGAAACCAGACAGAAGTATATCACGAAGTGTGATTAAATCCTAAATAAAAAAAGAAGAATTAACAGCACTAAAAATGAAGAGAATGATACAGGTCAGGCAGCTCCAGTACTGCAAAGCTGCAGTCATCATGTCAGCCTGCGGGAAGCCCACCACTGACCCCAGCGATGTGTTAATAAAAGCTACTTTATAGATTCGGTTGTAAAGCTGCTCATGTCAAAGACTTGTGTTCATGGACCTCTATGACTGATCTCAGGCTCCGGGTTGCTCTGTGACATTACAACAGGCCGAGAGTCCCAGCTCTGAGTGATTCAGCTAACGCAGGCTAATGCGCTAGCACTAAGTAGAAAGCATGCAAATTACCTGCTCCAAGGCTGAAATACCCGCAGTAAATGATTTCTGCGTTTCTCACTGACTTACCTGTTAAAAGGAGTGGAGTGAGGTTACTTAGTTACGCCTGCTGAAGTTATTCCCAGTGCTGAGCCAATGTGGAGGGTCTGGCCAGTTGGAGGGCGAACTGAAGGAGACTGTAATGTAACACACCCGTGCCGACAGCCTCCTGCTCAAGGACCCCAGGCTGCCCCATCCGTGCCTGACTGTAAATGTTTACAGGCAAGAACAGACATGCCTTGTGCTGTATTCTCTCACATAGTTTTCTACACTCACGTTTGCAATATACAAAACATCCCATAACTCAAATATAAGAATTTCAAGGGATTTCCTCACATTACTTTCACATTATTTGGTGTAGAATCAGAAACACACCTCAAAAAGCGTCTGTTCAAAGGTTTGTTTA
>NC_133362.1:34272156-34293014 GCF_049309525.1 Garra rufa | reverse complement strand
CAAAAATATTACGTTTTTTGTTTATATTTACTTAAAACTACAGTCAAATCGCTTAAGGTTTTCTTTTCAAGACTTTCATTCTTTTATTAAGGATCTTTCTTCATTATTTCAGGACTGTTCTATCATAGAAGAGGTGATTGCATGTATGAATTGCATTTTTAATGTATTATTAAATAAATAAATGGACCCAAAAAACCCTCATGTCATTGACCCATATGCAGCAATCCTAAAGCAAGATTGCAGTAATACATTGCACCGCCGCAGTATTGCATAAACTCTATATGCATACGAAGTGATTCTATAATACAACACAAGATCTAAAATACACATCAAGCACAACACCGGGGCAAACATAGGAGCAGGGATGCACAGACAGGCAACTGGAGTCCTGATATCCCACCCAAGCTTCTAAAGAGCCAGCTATGGACTGGACAGGGCTCTGCTTCAGAATGCAAATGCAGCATTTTCACCCTTGACCATTTGACCAAAATCATTAGAAATGGCTGAGACCAAGCAGAAAAGAAATTTCAGGTGTGTCTCTATCTTTATTGGAAATAAATTCAGCCAACCTTTGAGTTGTTTACAGTTGCTCACCGATTTGGAACAGAGCGTTTGGAAATGTCAGCAAAGATCAAGTGTGCGGGAATTGCCATGTGCTAAATCTCTAAATGCTACGGTCTGCTCAAGCACAAGGCCTTGGACATGGAATACTGTACTGCTTTCGGAGGCTCCGTAAGTCAGGCTGGGATGCAGCTTTAGTCCACCTGACATCATTATCAAAGGGCAGAGAATGAGGTTAGTGCTGCTCATATAGGACAGTCTATTGCATTTTTGCAAGCCTATTTACTGTTCTCATGATAGAAGCAGACTTTTCAATCAATATCTTGGGTATTACAATTAGGGGTGTGTGATAATGGCAAAACATTATATGTCTATATTTTCCAGAATTTTGTCGATAATGATAATTAGACAATATTTTGCTGAGCGTGTTATTGTGCTGGTATTTTGGCAGGTTTAGGACTGGATTCTTTCGATATTCAATTTGATTATTTGGAAGCTTTTGATATTCAGGCATAATTAACTTTCTAATATAAATAGATTTTTACATTTTGTGGGCATTTTACCTTTATAAGACCAATTTTTCTAACCTTAAATTTAATCAATAAATTCAAATAGTAAGACACTATAGGGCTGTTACCAATCAAATGAACAAAATACTGATATTCGAAATGACTTTAAAGGGGTCATGACATAAAAAAAACAGATTTTCATTGATCTTTTGGCATAGACACATTTCTAAATTAAAACATCCTGCAAGTTTCATAGTTTAAAAGGTCCTCCTCATTATAAACAAAGCATTTATTTAATTAAGCTCCAAAAAAATTGCTTGTTTGAAACTGAAGTGTAAGGTGACGTCACCCAGGCACAAACATTGCCTCAAGAGTAAGGCTTCGACCAATACTCTTCTTCTCACCATAGGCTCTGCCCACTGCTGTTCAGTTGAATCACTTCAATATGCTGAATCCGAATGTCACATCAAAAGCAAACATAAAATATAGCTGCAAGCTTTAAGGCATTTAAGCACTTATGAAAAAGACATTACCTATTATGATGCCTGTAATGACCTGAAACAATGATTAAAAAAAACATTTTTCGTGAAAACTTGATTTTGATTTCATGGGGACTTTGAGAGATCATGTGTGAACAGGACATTATCAAAAATTCCCGTCAATTTGTTTTGGCAATTTTCTGGTATGAGAAGTTATGAATGCAGAATGAAAATTACCTGTATGAGCACATAGAACTCTCTGACAAATAAAGTCTATTTTGGTCCAAATTGGCCAATCATAGCATTCTTATTTAGATAAGATTACTTTAAGCTGTTTACAAAACTCCGCTCCTTTTCAATTAGTTTTTCTATGTAAATATGCACTAGATGGGCATCTCTGACCATTGCATCTCGTCTCATAGCTTTTTCAAAGGGTTGTGCTCGAGACCCAGCTTTGTTTTCCATTCATCAGAGCTGCATCTCTGAGGTGGGATACTATTATGCGCATCTCGTGTTTAGAGCAAAAGCGTGTTCGGTTTGATCATCCTGTCACTCATACTCAAAAAATGTTGTCAAATCAGACAGATTGTGAAACTAAAGCGCTTCTGCTCGTAGATCAGCTTCAAAGGTCGTTTTCGATGACTGACATCAAAGAATTTACCGGCATTTTGGTGCTGATGTGTGAATGGTCTCTTACCGGTAAAATAAAAGAACGCCTTTGCCTGTGTGAACAGCGTATCTCTGTATTTACCGGTAAAGTCATGCTGGTAATTTTACGCCACTTTACCGGGACTGTTGTGTGAAGGGGGCTACTGAGTCATTCATTCAACTAATTCATTCAAACAGCTGATTGATTTAGTAATGAAACATTGGCGTGTTGTTTAACGATGCAAAACAGTTTTGCTGTGGCTTTGTTTGGAACCATTTTCGTTGATGAAATACAGAAAATACAGGAACTTTGTTTTTCTAAAATGTAAGTCATTTAATATTAACTTCTTGTTTATAGGGCTGTTTTTTAAAATCAGCATCACATTTGCAATCGTGCTGATATTTGAAGAAAATAACTGTATTCTGTGTGACATTAATTATATCAATTGATATAAATGTAAACAACATAAAAGTCATTCATGGGCATATTTGCCCACTTATCTTGAATTTTGGGAGAATTCTGAATGTATTTTAATAGACCAAATCATGCAGTGAAAGCATGAACTCTAAATGCGCACACATTATATTGTAAGTCTAATATTTGACCTACCTGACCGAATGATAAGAACAAACACGAATGTTGTCAAGATTCTTGCCCTGGAAATCCTGGTTCAGTTTGGCCACAAACGCCTTTTGTTTCTCAGTTTTTTGGACACTTTTCCTTTAATTGTTATAACTTTTGGCAGTCTATAGTACTCTGAATGTTTTTCCTGGTCTGGCCGATTAGTACAGCCCAAAACATGACAATAATTCATAATTTTTTAGCAAGAATAATCAGCAAAATTTGTGAGTTCCATTCGGTTCAGTGACATTGTTTATGTTCAGTGCCGCCAATATTTATGACGCGTCAAAAAACACTATTACGATATCATCGTAGGCGATATATATCACACACCCCTCATTACAATCAACCTAAATATATACAATGCACCGGTTTGATGGGTCCATCTCATTCATTACACTGACACCTACACATTTGCCTGAGCAATATCAGGAGAGCAGTTTGATTCAGATTTGTCAGTTTCGAGTTCGACAAAAACACGCCACAGTCCATTAAAATGCAGCGCTCGCCTCTTTGTTCCACACATCACCTTCGCAGCTGCTTTCTCTTTAATCTTTTGTGCCTGAATATATCCAGAAAATAGATTTAAAAAAAAAGTCAGGCTGTGATAAGTGGCCATCAAGCTTGAAATTGCCTTTGTCCGGCACATTCACAAACGACAGTATGAGGCAGCCGCGCACACTGCGTTCAGAGCGCGTTCTGGCTGTGAAGCATTATTGCCTGTATTCAGGTTGCAACAGTCATGCTAGAGACGACTGATGTAGCCGGGGGAGGACGTGAGGGACCTTCAAAGAAATTATTACAGTTAGAGGAAAGAGTTAGGAGGAAAGAATGGTAAATGTAAAAGCGTTTACCTGGTATTCTCCCCGCTGCATGGTTAAAAAGAGTTTGTTACTATTTCACTATTGGCAAAAGATGAAGCCACTGAAAGGGGTGGAGGGTCAGGGGTGTGGGAGGGTGGAAATCATATCTCAAGATAGCTGCTGGAACAATCTGGCGCTTATGAATGGCGAGAGGTGAGGAATGGACACGTGGAGACATTCGGGTATGTGTACATGCACTGCGCTTGACTCTGCTCAAGCTTTACCATGCAAGATGAAGAAAAGTCAATGGTGTCACCATGGAAACAGTGATCAAAGATCTCCTTCGAAGCTACAATGAGGCGCGTGTGAATGGGTTCTTAATGTTAGGAGCAAATCAGTAAAGTGCCTGCTGTCAGATGCCCATCAGTATATGGGGTCGAGGTCAGTGTTAAAACTCATCTAGAGTGCGGTAAAAGGGTTGCTGTGTTTTAGTCAAGCACACACACACTTGCACCCCAGCTCAAATCAGTTATGGAGATAAAATCCATTGCTGTCATATTCTCCGAATCACATCCTGTCCCAGCGCTCCACAGCTCCCTAATGGTATCGATCAGATAGAGTTTGACAGATGATCTGTGAGTAAATCAACTCTACCATTAGCGTACTAGTCTCACATAGCTTAAGGCCCCTTCACACCAAGGACGATAAAAATGTTAATAATTATTCAAATTCTATTAGAATAGGGAAGTACACACCAGGGTTGCCAGGGTTGTAAAACAAAACCAGCCAATTGCTAATCAAAACTAGTATACAAATATAGCTGCAAGCAGCAATTACGGGGCCAAGCAATCAAAGCGGAAATGAGGAGCTAAGGATGGCAGGAACAGCAGACCAACTGCAACAATAACGAAAAGGAAGCAATTTTGAGAGGATTTTAGTGAAAATTACAGAAAAATGGTGTAGAAAGCCTACTGATATGATTTAATGCTTATTACGTTTGACCAACAGGTGGCGCTGTTCTCAAATCCATGTGGTGTGTTTAGTGTGAGGTGACAAACGTGCACACAAAGTTTGGTGTCATTATGTCAAAGTTTTCCAAAGATATAGCCTTAGAGTCATTTTCACATCAAGCCTAAAATTTGTAGAGGCGCTATCCGAAAACGGTTTCATCTATCAACATGAAATCCATAACTTTTTGTCAGCACAGTCTGAAGATGATCTGACTCGATTTTGGTGAAAATCGGACGAACGGTCTAGGACTAGTTCGAAAAAGTAGGTCTTCAACATAGATCAAAATGGCGGACAGGGAGTTTGGCCAACTGTTGCATAATTGGTATCTATGTTGTCGGCATGACCCAAGGAATATTTTGAGACCAGTTTCATTACAATAGGCTAATGCTATCTACAGTTATTAGCATTTTTGTTCATTTTAAAACTAATGGTTAATGAATGCTTCATTACTCTTGACCAATAGGTGGCGCTGCTACCAAATTTATGTGGTGTAATCAGTGTGAGGTGGTAATGCCACATACCAAATTTGGTGCAAATATCTCAAAGCTTTGCAGAGATACAGCTTCCGATGCGCTTTGGCATCTTACCTGCAAATTCGTTGATGCGTTAAATGAAAACGGTTTCGAATATCGACACGAAATCCATAACTTTTTGTCAGCATGGTCTGAAGATGATCCGATTCAAATTTGGTGAAAATCCGACTAACGGTCTAGGAGGAGTTCGAAAAAGTAGGTTTCTACATTAATCAAAATGGCGAACAGGAAGTTAGGCCAATTTTGGCATAATTGGTATCAATGTTCTCGGCCTGACCCAAGGAATATTTTGAGATCACTTTTATTACAATAAGCCATTTTTTTCAGAAGTTATTAGCATTTTTCGAAATTGCGTCCCAAAATCTTTATGTACATTCAGGGCATGGTGCCGAACATTTTTGTAATTATTGTCGAAACGATACGTTAATCCGTTCTCAAGATACAGCATTTTAAAGCTAAATTCAAAATGGCCGACACCCAAAATGGCTGACATGGGAAAATTGGATATGGTTCGACTCGGCATGCTCCTCCGAATCTAACGGGACGAGTTTCGAGATTTTTGGCCAAAGCACTAAGAAGTTATAAGCAAAAATAGCCAACTTTCATATCTCCTGACCACTAGGTGGCACTGTGACGAAACACTGCAGGTAGCCTCAGGTCATGCTTGTTATAACACACACCAAGTTTGGTCTCAATACGACAAACCGTTGCCGAGAAATGGCCTCACATCCATTTTTGCGCACTTTTCGTAGAATTCGTTTGCATGTTATTCAAAAACAATTTGTCCAATCAACTTGAATTCCATAACTTTTTGCCAGCATGGTCTGAACATGATCTGAGCCAATTTTGGTGAAAATCAGACAAACCATCTAGGACGAGTTCGAAAAAGTAGGTTTTACAAACAAAAAATTATATAAAAAAAACTAAACCTTACGATTTTTGAAATTTGGTGTTCATTCGACTCGGCATGACCCAAGGATTAAGAGAAAATTGGAATTTTGATTTTATGGCTTACCGTTCAAAAGTTATTAGCAAAAAGAAAGTGAAACTTTGAACAAGTGGTGGCGCTAGAGAGTTTGAGTTAGAGACTCCAAACTTGCTATGGTTAAAGTTGAGACTGTCCTCTATTAGTGTGCCAAATTATACAACTTTCCCGCAAGCGGTTATATGGGCTGCCATAGACTTGCGGCGGAAGAGGAAGAAGAAGCGGAATAATAATAACGCCAACGGATACAATAGGTGCCATCGCACCTTCGGTGCTTGGCCCCTAATTAGCCTGTGTGTCGTTGTACAAGGAAAAGAAGAAATTGTTGAATAAAGTCGTTATTTGTGTTTTCTTTGCACAGACATTTTCCGTAGATTCATAACATTATGGTTGAACCATTAATGTCACATGGACTATTTTAACAATGTCCTTACTACCTTTATGGGCCTTGAACGTGGTAGTTACATTCCGTTCTATGCAGGGGCAGAAAGCTCTCTGATTTCATCAAAAATATCTTGATTAAGCATTTGTATAACCGCAGTCCTAGCTTTTCTGGTTTCCTGCTGGCATGGAGAGTTATTTCCTTTTATACAGATGCATGTGCTAGTTGGATGTTGGCTGTTTGAATCACATTGCAAAGACTATGTATTTTTAATTTTTATTCCTGTGATACAAAGCTCCATTTTCAGCATCATTACTCCATTCTTCAGTGTCACATGATTCTTCAGAAATCATTCTAATATGCTGATTTATTATCAATGTTGAAAACAGTTGTGCTGCTTAATATTTTTTTGGAACCGTACTACTTTTTTCAGAATTCTTTGATCAATAAAAGATTAAAAGAACAGCATTTATTTAAAATAGAAAGGTTTTCTAACAATATACCCTACTGTTCAAAAGTTTGGGGTCAGTAAATTTTTATTCTTTCTATTTTTGAAAGAAATTAATACTTTTATTCAACAAGGATGTGTTGAATGAATAAAAACTGATAGCATAACTGATAGCATATAAAAACAGATTTATATTCTTAATAAATTCTGTTCTTTTTTTAACTTGTTATTAATCAAAGAATCTTGAAAAAAAGAATCACAGGTTTCAAAAAAATATTTGGCAGCACAACAAATAAATCAGCATATTAGAATGATTTCTAAAGGATCATGTGACACTTAAGACTGGAGTAACATCTGATAAAAATTCAGCTTTGCATCACAGGAATAAATTATATTTGACAGCATATTAAAATAAAAACTATTATTTTATATTGTAATAACATTTCGCAATATTAGTGTTTTTTCTGTTTTTTTGATCAAATAAATGCAGCCTTGATGAGCATAAGAGACGTCTTTAAAAAAAAAATCTTCTTTAAACAATTCTTACTGATCCCAAACTTTTAAGGGGTAGTGTATATATCAAATAATAGTATATGCCAAAGAAGTCTGTTTTTTATTATACAGATAGTATAGTTTAAATATAGATAGATATAGATATAGATAGTATAGTCTAAAGGGAACCCCCTGTGTATTAAGACTTGTATGGCTTACTGAATGTTAATGATGTCTCTTACTAAACAATGTAGTAGAAAAGCTATGAAAGATTTACACTATTTTAAAATTCCACATTGTTTTATACATATTTGGACTATGGGGGCACCATTATTTCAATGACGTGACATGGTTGCACTTGGTAAGCTACTGGCGCTACCTGTTACTATTTTTACTGCAGCACAACTCAAAAAATAAAATACTGATAGGATGCCACATTGTGCGATTTTTCATTGTAATTTTCAATCAAAGGGCAACAAGAGAAGCGATGTAAGTCTTCACTACTTTTCTAGCAATAAGAAAAGTAGAAAACAATGGGACAATGCCTGTGGACAAATAATACTTCTTAAAGACCCGCATCTTTGTTCTCTCCACTTTAGCCCTGATGCCTTTGAGGCTTTTAGTAGACCACAGCTACTGAAAGAGCTTACAAACGGCAGAGACAAGAAACACTAGAAACTAGGGCTGTACGATTAATCGCACGATGTTGTGAGGCGCGTTTAGTCAATGAAGCCGGTACTTTGATTAGTAGTAAATCTCCATCACGTGCTTTCAGCACGTGCATTCAGCGTTCGGCAATTAATACACAGAGGCGTAAATCACTGACAAGCTACGCCAAATCGCGCTCAAAATCCGTGATTTGGCGTAGCTTGTCAGTGATTTACGTCTCTGTGTATTAATTGCCGCTCCAGCTGAACGCACGTGATGGAGATTTACTACTAATCAAAGTACCGGCTTCATTGACTAAACGCGCCGCCTCCCAACATCGTGCGATTAATCGTGCAGCCCTAATGTAAACATGCAGACGCTTTGCATAACGGCGCAGCTACTGAAGAAGTTTCTCAGCATGGATTTCACTCAATATCCGGGGACGTTTAGACTCCTTGTGGGAAAAAAAGATGGAAGCCTACAGTGATATCCATCGCCATCTGTAAGCTCTTTCAGAAGCTGTGGTTGTTGTATCAGCATTTTATTTTCCAAGTTGTGTATTCCGTGTTGTGGTTAAAATAGCATAGCTCAGTGCAATCAGTTAATTCGATTATAGCTTTCCAGTTGTGTAATACGTATCCGTGAATTAACTGTGGTCTGTCTAAACATGTTGTCCGAGAATAAGACTTTGAGTGTACCAACGCTCACATCTTTAAAATGAGACACCCATATTAAATTACCCTTATCTCGAAAGAAAGGATAAACCATCTGTGTGGAGGTAATAAATACATCAAGATATGCATCGTTGAGTACAACAAACAGCTGTCAGTCAGAGGAATGTGATCGTTCCATACACAACTGAACAATCCGGGGGGGAACGTGAGGACTGGTGAATGGTACGGAGGGGGATGGGGCTGGAGGGAAGCAAGCAGACAGTGCTGGATGAGGAAGAGGTGGAGGTAGTGCTAAACTAGCTGGGGAAGGGGAGGGCAGGGCTAACCTTGTTTGATCTCCTCTGCTGTGCGGTCGATGAGGACGTAGAGCGACCAGACGACACATGTGATGGCGATGACGTGAAAAGTGACCGAGCACATGATCTTCCTCCTCTCGCTGGCGGTCATCTGAAGCTTCTCCCACTGCAGACAGAGATATGACAAACACATGCTGAAATGATTACCAACACATCTTTAATTGTTGTTGTAAAAGAAAGACTTTGATGACTATAATCGATAGAGCAGTCAACATACTTCAGAGTGCACTACAAACAAAATCGGTGACCTGGCCTTTCTGCTTGATAAATATTTCATGCGTCTTAGTGAGAGTGATCTCTAGATCTCTTTTAGCCATTCAGTGCAGGTTTCTCTATGAAGCTATGACTCAGAATCAACATCAAACTAATTTTTTTACCAAAATAACATCATACCCTGTTTTTATGCACATTTTATTGTGTCACATCAAAAATGACTCATGGAAACTTAGGAAAGAAAAAAGTTTTGAGATGGTTTTAGACAAAGTATTAGTTCACTTCCAGAATAAAAATTTCCTGATAATTTACTCACCCCTACGTCATCCAAGATGTTCATGTCTTTCATTTCTAAAAGAAATTAAGGTTTTTGAGGAAAACATTCCAGGATTTTTCTCCATATTCAATGGTGATCAGCGAGTCGAATGTCCAATTTGCAGTTTCAGTGCAGCTTCAAAGAGCACTACACGCTCCCAGCCGAGGAATAAGAGTCTTATCTAGCGAAAATATCAGTTATTTTCTAAAAATAAAATAAAATAAAATGTATACACTAGTTCATCTTCACGCATTACACAGTCATGTTGGAAAGGTCACATGTGGCGTAGGCAGAAGTACCAACCCAGTGTTTACAAAGTGAAAGTGCAAAGAAAGTGAAATGCCCTTTACAAAAAAAAAAAGGTAAAACAATAATGTCAGATGATATGGAAGTTTTGAGGAGTTTTTGCCCTACCCTACCTTTTTGAACCGAAGCTAATGCAAGACAAGCATTTGTGGTTAAAAAGTATATATATATATATATATATATATATATATATATATATATATATATATATATAGAAAATGGCTGATCGTTTCACTAAATAAGACCCATATTTCTTGGCTGGGATTGTGTAGAGCCCTTTTAAGATGCATTGAAGTCCTTTATATGGAGAAAAATCCTGGAAAGTTTTCCTCTAAAATTTTTGACTGAAGAAAGAAAGACATGATCATCTTGGATTACATGGGGGTAAGTATATGATCAGGAAATTTTTATGCTGAAAGTGAACTAATCCCTTAAAGGAGGAAATTTACAGTTAATTTACTCACACCCTTGTCATCCAAGATGTTCATGTCTTTCTTTCTTCAGTCGTAAAGAAATTATGTTTTTTGAGGAAAACATTTCAGGATTTCTCACCATATAATGGACTTCTATGGTGCCCCCAAGTTTGAACTTCCAAAATGCAGTTTAAATGCAGCTTCAAAGGGCTCTAAATGATCCCAGCTGAGGAAGAAGGGTCTTATCTAGCGAAACGATCAGTTATTTCCTAAAAACATTTACAATTGATATACTTTCTAATCTCTACACAGAGTACACACAGAGCTAGACAAGACAAGCATTTGAGGTTAAAAAGTATATAAATTGTATTTTTTTTATTGTTTTGTTAGATAAGACCCTTCTTTCCTCGGCTGTGATTGTTTAGAGCCATTTGAAGCTGCATTTTGGAAGTTCAAATTCGGGGGCACCATAAAAGTCCATTATATGGAGAGAAATCCTGAAATGTTTTCCTCAGAAAACATAATTTCTCTACGACTGAAGAAAGAAAGCCATGAACATCTTGGATGACAAGGGGGTGAGTACATTATCTGTAAATTTTTGTTCTGAAAGAGAACTACTCCTTTAATGTGTGTATCTGTAATAAATTCCTCCATGCGCGTCAAAAAAGTTACGACTTTGCGCAATGTGATGGGATAACTTGACTAACCAGTGAACTGATATTGCTGACTGCTTCTAAAATGTTATGATCATTCTGAAATGCCTGAACAAAGTCTGTCGTCAAAGGTATTTCTGTCATCGCCACCCAGAAACATTTATTGTGTTTCATCTGCTCGCTCTGAGGCCCAAGTAATTTATTATATTTAGTAGCTTCTCCCACTTTTCTTAGTAATATTTAGTGCCAGTTTATCAAGAAGTGACAATTTTGTTCTCTTTGTCTCATTGAATGGAAACAGTGCTTATAAATTAAATTCGCAACTTTGGATGGAAACCCAGCTATACTGACAAAGGATAATCTGTTAGTTTGTGTTTATATAAAATGTAGTACACATTTAATCCAATAAAATGCCTTATACTGTACACATACTACATGGTTATACATGGATAAAAGCCTGTTTAAATGCAGAGTTTATCCAAGAATGAAAACTCTGTCATCACTTACTCACCTTCATGTCATTCAAAACCTGAATTTATTTTTTCTGTCTAGATATTTTGAAGAACACTGGAGATCCAAAGAGTACATTCTACAGAAGTAAGTCATGCAAGTTTGGAACGACACGAGGGTGAATAAATGATAACATAAATGTACATTTTGCTGAAATATCCCTAATTAACATGTTTGACTATTTCAGTAACATATCTGATGACAGGAAAACATTTTCAGCAGAACAGGATGTACCAAAAAAAAAAGCTCAATGTCTGACACCAGCTAAATGATTTACTGTTGTTAGTCTGATGTGGAAGACCTTGACTGACCTACATAAACTCAGACCTAAACACCACCAACTGTGAGCCTCCAGGATGTTCTTGCATCTGAATGTGAATAAACAATTGCACACATGCTCCAACATCCAGCTGAAAATCTTCCCTGAAGACTGGAATCTATTAAAGCAGCAAAGGGAGGACAAACTCTTATAACGCCTATGGTTTCGAAATGAAACGCTCATGCACAAACGGGTGTGGTGTTTGGGCGTACACATACTTTTGGCCAAGTTAGAGTCGATTAAATGATTATATAACCCTGGCAGTTGCATGGGTGAATAGATTATATTAACCTTTTCCTCTGTCTACACGCACCCATAAAATATCAAAAAACAATGCTATAAAACATAAGAGAGAGAGTCTTTTAAAAGTGCAGACTGCATGTTGACAATAGACCTAACAGAGAACAACGAAAATGTTCGACATTATTTCTGTAGACATAAAACCTCAGCTATTTTAGTTTTGAATAATTTATCACATGGTGGCCCAATAATAGCTTCTGAGAAAAAAAAGACAAGGTTTCACCTGATGCACAAACCCACGGAAGACTAAATGGGACACTAGGAAAGCTTTAACCATGTTTTTAAACAATCAACCATTCAAAAACCCCACATCAGTCAGGTACTAATCTTAATTTCTTGTTTCCCTTTCAGTGTCTATGGGTGTCATTCAAATTTAATTTGAGATGAGATTTAATCTGCACTCTTTCTTCTGGAAGGATGCTGACGTTAACATGCTGTGTTCATTTGTTAACACCTGCCAACACAATCAAATTCATTACCTATTCGATAGCCTATCTCGAATGTCAAGTTACAGCCAGTGATAAAACAAAAACTGTGAATGATTTTACTGGCTAACATGTCATGTCACACCGACCCGTTTTGCATCTCAGTTCATCTGAAAGATCTAGCAGACACCTGGAAATCTCTCTCTTTCTCTCTTAGGAAGCCTGCTTGAGCACAATCACTATGGTGACATAAAGGCTGTCCTAGAGATGCCCTATTTTAAACCCCATTTGAGACACACAGCATCAGAAATTTAATTAAAAGCGGAAGCAGTGGACAAAGACTGAACTCTGAAGTGTCTGGACTTTCATCTTGTTCATGTCACTCAAAAGTAATTCATTATAACATTTAATTATCAAAACCTCCTGCAGGCTTTATGGACTAACTTGTTTTCAATCATCTCAAAGGACAGGTTGCTCCTCATCTACATCCTGATCAGCTATTGTATCTGCATGTAAAGCAAGGCAAAGCAGAGTGCCCTTAAAAACCCTTACCTGTGGTAAAATTAATGTCACTCGCAGCCTCTTGTGGCTTATTACTTCATTATACATGGCCCTGAGCGCTGTTACTATACAATATGATAAAAGATCGCAATATTCAATTAGTAACACTATAATAACCTGAATAAACCATTCTTCCATCAAGTACCTACTTTAGGCTAACTGTAGTCTGTTTACAGTTGTCAAACAGCAATAGCATCATTCATAAAGTGCTACAAAGACTGCAGTTTGAAAATGTTTTTTTCCTCCCATTCACTTCCGCCATAGGAATTGAATAAAATTCTTTATTGAAGATTTCCAGCCTTGAGCCCAATCTGCTCCGAATTGAACTTTAGAGTCAAAACAAAAGCAGTACTTGAAGATACACTGTCTGCCCTATAAAAGTTTGGAAACTTTTGGACAATACTGGCATAAATCCTTTTTAATTAGTGTTAATTTTGCACTGATAAGGGGCAACACAAACTTTGAAAATATATTTTATTACATAAACAGTTTATACAAAGAAAAAATTTTAATTTTCGATTTATCAATAGCAGCTATTACAGCTCTGCATAATGCCGGGATCCGAGCTGTCAGTTTATTCAAACATTGAGTTGATATATTATTTCAAGCCTTCTGAAGGATTGCCCAAAGATGATTCACACTATGCTAATATCGTCCAAAACCACACTTTGCCAGGGGTGTTTCCAAACTTTTGGAGGGCAATGTATTCTTTACACACTATATACTAAAATAACAATGTTGAAGCCCTTTCCACCACTGAATAAAAAATAAAAAAGGTAATTGCAACTTTTTATCTCACAATTCTGACTTTTTTTCTCGCAATTGGGAGTTTACATCTCAAAATTCAGACTTTTTTTCTCAGAATTGCATCATATAAACTCATATTTCGGACTTTTTTTTTCTTAGAATAGTGAATTTATGTTGCAATTGTGACTTTTTTTTCCTCAGAATTGTGAGATATAAACTTGCAGGTCTGACTTTTTTCTTAGAATTGCGAATTTATGTCAGGCAATTGCAAGTTTATAAGTCAGAATTGTGAGATACAAACTCGCAATTTTAAGAACATATCAGTCTTTTTATCCACTCAGAATTGGACTTTATAACTCACATTTACGAGTTTATATCTCCCAATTCTGAGAAAAAAAGTCCGAATTGTAAGCTATAAACTCGCAATTGCAAGAATAAAGTCAGAATTGTGAGATGCAAACTCACAATTCTGAGAAATAAAGCCCCAATTCTAAGAAAAAAGTCAGAATTGTGAGAAAAAAAATCTGAATTGCAAGATATAAACTTGCAATTCTGAGAAAGTCACAATTCTAAGAAATAAAGTCAGAATTCTGAGAAATAAAGCTCAACTCTGATATTAATTCTGAGAAAAAAGTCAGAATTATGAGATATAAATTTATAATTCTGAGAAAGTCATAATTCTGAAAGAAAAGTCAGAATCTCAAGATATAAAATCACAACTGCAAGAAAAGTCAGAATTGCAAGATATAAATTCATAATTTTGAGAAAGCCAATTCTGAGAAAAAAGTCAGAATCTCAAGATATAAACTCACAATTGCAAGAATAAAAGTCAGAATTGCAAGATATAAATTCTAAAAAAAATTCTAAAAAAAAGTCAAAAATCTGAGAAAATCAATTGCGATATATAAATTCATAATTCTGAGAAATAGTCAAAATTTTCAGAAAGAAGTCTGAATTGCGAGATATAAATTCACAATTCTGAGAAAAAAAATCAGATCTCAAGATATAAACTCACAATTGCAAGAATAAAAGTCAGAATTGTATGATACAAACTCGCACTTTTGAGAAATAAAGTTAGAATTCTGAGGAAAAAAGCTAATTTTTGAAATAGTCACGATTCTGAAAAATAAAGCCACGATTCTAAGAAATAACGCTGCAATTCTGAGCAAAAAATCTGAATCTCAAGATATAAACTCACAATTGCAAGAAAAAAGTCAGAATTGCAAAATACAAACTAGCATTTCTGAGAAATAAAGTCAGAATTCTGAGAAAAAGCTAATTTTAGAAATAGTCACGACCCGACACGTTTTTTGAGAAATAAAGCCGTAATTTTGATCAGCATGAAATAAAAAAGTCAGAATTGCAAAATATAAACTCGCAACTCTGAGAAATAAAGCCTCAATTCTGAAAAATAGTCACAATTCTGAGAAAAAGTCACATTTGCATTTGCAAGAAAAGGTTAAAAAGATTTTTTTTTAGAAATAGTCACGATTCTGAGAAATAAAGCAGCAATTCTGAGAAATAAAGTTGCAATTCTGAGAAATAAAGTTGCAATTCTGAGAAATAAAGTCAGAATTGAAAGATACAAACTCGCAATTATGAGGAAAAAAAAAGTCAGAACTGCGATTTTTTATTTCACAATTCTGTCTTTATCAGAATTGGGAGTTTATATCCCTCTATTCTAAATTAATGTCTCAGAATTGCGAGTTTATTGAGTTTAATCTCAAAATTCTGAGAAGAAAGAGTCAGAATTGTAGGTGTGTATTATGCAACTCCAAAGTTTTAACACTTTACAGAAGGCTTTTTATAGTGTGCTTTTTAAAGATGTGCAATCTGAGCAGGTAAACCTCAACATTTTTTCCATCTGCATGTGTATACATGTATATAACATTACCTTGCGGAGTGGCTTGAGCTTGGTCTCCATGATGAAGTCGTACTTGCAGAGCTCGCAGCAGCGTGTGTCTGAGCTCTTGATCCACTGCTGCAGACAGCCCTGATGGACAAACCGCAAACTCCCAGTGCAGTGACAGGGTGTTATCAGCGGACTCTCATCATCCCCCTCACAGTGACAAATCCTACAGTTTATTTACAGAGAAAGAGAGGGAGAAACACTCGGTTATCCTCCTAAAACCACTGCAAAGCAACATGAGCAGCCACACACTTCTATCATTGCAATCCTATAATACTCTTCATCTCATAGTGCAGCTGTAACCGCAACTGATTCTTAATATTTATTGTTAGGATTTTAAAGTTTTGAATAAACCATAATCTCCAAAAAAAGAGATGAGTGATTATAAAGTGGACACAAACAGGCTAAAACAGAAGGCAATAGCTGGGATGGAAACACAGTGTTCACGATGTTCAGATCAGTGCCGCACTGTACACATAAATCTAACATTTCCCTTTCCTGAAGGATTCATGGAAAGCAATTCCCTACAGAAACATCAACCGAACCTATAGAAGCGTCCAAGCGTTAAACTTTAAATCACACACATAGAGGGAAAAGCTGTTTGTTAGAGGAAGGATGGCTGGATTTGTGGAGAGTGTCTAGAGGGAGATAAGAGATAGAGACGGAGACAGAGAGAAAGCAGGATCTAAGCTGAAGGCTCAATTTATTCTCCATGCAATCTCATTGGTAAGAAACAAAAGAGATGTTATTGAGATCTGAGTTGTGTCTTTCTTCTCTTCTCTCTCTGCCACTTGTGGGCATTTATGCATATGAATTTAATTTCTGACTCAGCCAGTGTTTAATAAGCTTAGAGGTCATCTGGGAAAGCAACACGTACTGCGTGACAAATGTCAACATTCATATTAGGAGGATGTCAGCGCCATTGTTCCGCTAAAGCAAGCGACAGTTCAAAGTGAATCACAAATGAGTTCATATCTCACTGGTGCTCTTCAGGGAACAACACACATGACTGGTAATCTGGGAGAGACATCACTTCAAAATAGAGATCAACTGACTTTTCAATGGCCAAAAAACACTAAAATAAAAAAAAAAAAAAAAAAAATAAATAAAATAAAAAAAAATTAAAAATAAAATAAAATAAAATAAAATAAAATAAAATAAAATAAAATAAAATAAAATAAAATAAAATAAAATAAAATAAAATAAAATAAAATAAAATAAAATAAAATAAAATAAAATAAAATAAAATAAAGCTTCTGCATCTCTGGAACCAGACATAGGAAAAGTGGTTTAGAATAAAGATGGTTAGAAAATAAAATGAAATGAAATGAAATTAACTGATAAAATAAAATAAAATAAAATAAAATTAGACTCCAGTATTCAAGCAACCCTATATAGGAAAAGTGGTTTATAAAAAAGATGGTTAAAATAAAATAAAATAAAATAGACTCCAATATTCAAGCAACCCTACATAGCAAAAGTGGTTTGAGAAAAAGATGGATAAAATAAAATAGGTTTAAGTATCTCTGCATCCCTACATGAGGATGAGTGTTTTAGAAAAAAATGATAGATAAAAGGATATAATTAAAATAAAATAAAATAAAATAAAATACAATTCAGCATCTCTGCAACCCGACAAAACAAGTGGTTTAGAAAAAAGATGGTTAGATAAAATTAAATTAAATTAAAATCTAAAAAAAGATGGATAAAAAAAAAATACAATAAAATAATACTATAAAGGACCATTTTACCCGAATCAACAATAATATACATTTTCATGGCAGCAGCAAATGAACTCAATACGCATTTTTCTGTTTTCAGAAACGAGTGCATTATTCATTGCATGGCTGCTTGTGGATTTGAAACAAACACAGTGGAGAACTGCATTTCTCAAAGTGCAATGTCACTGTCATGGGTTTGATTTCCAGGAAACATAACATGATAAAATGCACACTTTGCATGCTGTTAGTCACTGTAAATAAAACCATCTGCCAAATGTGGAAAATTCAAAGTCTTCAGAGACAATAGACTTGACTGTGACTTCATTAAACATTCCAAGCATTTCAAGCAGCAGTACTTTCCAGAGGAATGTTATGAGGAAAACTATAGTTACACAACCATAAATTGAATCCTTGATGTTTATACTTACTGACAGAACAACATCATACGACAAATGATATTATGGTCACAGCACACGGTTTAGCCACTGTAATGGATGTAGCAATCATCTCCTCCACGATACAGGCCCTCTAATGTTAACTAGCTACCGGGGCACAAATGAGAGGGAAGATTGCTTCCGTGTCAGCGTCCAGAGGAGGCTTTTCAGACTGAATGACCAGGATAATGACTATTTTCAGACATGCATGATCCAGTCAAGGCTCTCCAAGATTAGAGCAAGAAACAGCGCAGACAAAAAGAGAAAAACGAAGCCTGTCACATCTCCATTATCGTACACACAGCTTTACAACACGGCGGAGCAGTGTGTAATAACGTCCATGAGAGCTTTATGGGACGTCGCTTTAATGGACTCCTTTTGTTTATGATCGCTCATATTTTTCTTGACTACAAAGGGCAGATTCATTTCCCCCTCTCACTTCCTTTCTATTTTAATCAGAATATATTAAGACAATCACATGAAGCAAGATTAGATTGAATTGAAATAGAAAGACTCAATCCAATTACCACATTTAAAACATTCTTTCCGGCCTTTTCTCAAGGTTTTACAATGGCTCATTGACCTGCTGTATTAGAATAGTCAAACTATTTCATTAGACAAGCATAGCAGCGTATTAAAGTAAATACAGTGGCAGATATGATTTTGTAATTCTATGATAGTCAATAAATAAGACTGATGTACAGTTGAAGTCAAAAGTTTACAGAATCTGCAAAAATCTTGATTATTTTAACTAAAATAAGAGGGATCATACAAAATGCATGTTATTTTTTTTATTTAGTACTGACCTGAATAAGATTACATTTTTACATCCCCTTGATTTTTAATACTGTATTGTTACCTGAATGATCCACAGCTGTGTTTTTTTGTTTTGTTTTTGTTTAGTGATAGTTGTTCATGAGTCCCTTGTTTGACCTGAACAGTTAAACTGCCCGCTGTTCCTCAGGAAAAAAAAACCCTCAGGTCCCACAAATTCTTTGGTTTTTCAGCATTTGTGTGTATTTGAACCCTTTCCAACAATGACTGTGTGATTTTGAGACTCATATGCAACTATTACAGATGGTTCAAACGCTCACTGATGCTTCAGAATGAAAAACGATGCAATAAGAGCCGGGGGTGAAAACTTTTGAATGGAATGAAGATGTGTCAATTTTTTATATTTTTCTTAAATATCTTTTTTTTTTTCATTTAGTACTGGCCTTCAGAAGCTAAAGACACTTACATGTTTCCGAGAAGACAAAATAAGTAAAATTTACCGTGATCTTCAAATTCAAAAGTTTTCACCCCCATCTGGCTCTTAATGCATCGTGTTTTCTTCTGAAGCATCATTGAGTGTTTGAACCTTCTGTAATAGTTGCCTATACGTCCCTTAGTTGTCTTCAGTGTGAAAAGATGGTTCTCAAAATCATACAGTTATTGTTTGAAAGGGTTCAAATACACAAAAATGCTGAAAAAACCCCCCCCAAAAATTGTAGGACCTGAAGGATTTTTTTTTTTTTGAAGAGCAGCAGGCAGTTTAACTGTTAAGAACAAACAAGCGACTCATGAACAACTATCACTAAACAAAAAACCCCCCAGCTGTGGATCATTCAGGTAACAACACAGTATTAAGAATCAAGTGTATGTTAAGTTTTGAACAGGGTAATTTTTAGAAATTCAACTATTATTTTCTCTTGTAGACTATATGTAAATGCCTTTTATGTGAAATATCTCATTCAGGTCAGTACTAAACAAAATATTAACATGCATTTTGTATGGTCCCTCTTATTTTGGTAAAATAATTAACATTTTGCAGATTCTGCAATGTGTATGCAAACTTTTGACCTCAACTGTAACTGCAGATGTGACTAAGCACGTAATAAAGAGCAGACAGAAAAATATGAATAATTCCTATATTATTCCAAGAATAGATCCCTCACGAACTAAAATATTCAGACGCAGTTAAAACATTTAAATTCTCCAGTACATGTGATGTTCCTCCCACATAGAAATGTGTCCTTGCCGTGGGTCACACCTCAAGACACCTGAGCGTGCCTTTGTGGCAGATCTCCAAGCCTGGGTCTTTCAGCTCTGGTTTAAACCAATAAGTCTTGCTGGCTGATCTCTAAATGTCAGCTATTTTAAGAGCACATGTGTTTTCACAGCACTGCGTGAGAGTGGTAATACATGTGGGAAGAAACCTCCTCTCAACCTCAGGGAGTTAAGACGTAAACAATTTTAAAAAACAGAAGTTGTCTAGTAAAGCTCAGGTAAAGTGTTAAGCAATGACATTAGCTTAGAGATAAGCAGATCTTCTCAAAAAGCTTGTTGGATGTAGCCGCTTTTCAAATAAACATAAGCCATATCCGAATATGAATGCTTACATATTAAAAAAACTGTAAAAAGAGTAGCATGTCCAAATTCACAAACATGTAGTAGGTCTGGATTACATTCATATTACACATATTCATACTACATCCACCTTATTTTTCCTGCAAGATTGGCGCAGTCATTTGTCCATTTTATGGGTTAGGCTTCCGGTAATTAATTCTGCTGCTTGATATTGTAAATTGGTAAATTGTACATTTGAATGTATTATCTTAATACATTGCACACTGGTTTGTAGTGCAGACAGTTTTACCGTTTACTAATCGTTGTCATTCTTCTTGTTAGTGGCTAATGAACCGGAAGTCCCACCCATAGGCTTCAGATTGGTCTAATCTTAGCTTTGTGAAATTATGCTACATAAAACATAACTGCACGAAACAAATACAGCAGACGGGCTGAATATGAATGCAAATTCATTCTGATAGCAGGTGGCGCTTATTGAACAGCAACTGTATGGCGTTTCCATGATCCATGAGCCATGATCTCATCCAATTG
>NC_133362.1:34230751-34271656 GCF_049309525.1 Garra rufa | reverse complement strand
ACTAGGGGAACCCCAGTAAAAATTGTGTATTTGAACCCCAGGAACATGATTTTTATCTGGCAACCCTACTGCTTCAGTATTTTCTCCTCTTTGCGTCCGTCTTCTCTGACTTCTGTTAATGGCCGTTGGTTTACTAGGCCAGTTAAAAAATCAGTTGTGTGTTATTAATAGTTTTCTAATCATTATTCAGAAGGTGTATGCCGTTAACAGGGATCTCCTTACAAATCACGGCAACACTTGTACCTTTTTTTTTTTTTTAATTCACACTGTGTGTGTGTAATTTAAATCAATTTACTGTTTGAACTGGTATACCACCCAGCACTATACAAAAAATATTTTTTTTACCTGTCACAAAATTCGTTCCTTATTATATGTACCTAATCAAAAAATGTGATTTAGGACCCTTTTTTTCATATAAACAAGAGAGGAGTTGACACTTTTAATCTGAGACGTGGGAAAGAATTTATAACAACCACATAGTACTTAGACCTCAAAAGTAGTTTTTCTTCCAGAGTTACTTAGCTTGCTGCCAGCAGGCTGCTGCTCTAAGTCAATTACATACCTCATAAGTTACGCTAATTGCTTCCCGAAGCACCCAAAAGATGAATATCGATGAATTTCTCCTGGTCTCAAATCCCCCAGCCACAGAGCCACAACCAAAACTGTAATCAGATCTCAATCTCAAATCTACCTCATTCAATATGGCTGAACTACATCAATCGCGAAGCTACCATAGTATTAACTGGATCCCTCCAAGGAAATCTGCTTTGACTGTCCCACACAGAAGGTCAGACGCTTCTTCTTCCATACCGTAGATCTTTAATAACTCCACTCACATGCGAACCTCATTATCACCCACCGTTAGAAGAGGACTAGAAACGATCACAGCACCAGCAGGCCTCTAACGGAAAGGATAAACAGGGACTGGTAGGAATTGAATATCCAGGTGAGGGCTGTGGTGGGACTATGAGGATGAATCACTCTAGAGGTGGAGCCCATGGGTAAGAGGAGCTGGGCAGGAGTGAGTAAGTCCCACCAACCTGCAGCAGTCCCCTGAGAGGGAGTAGGGTGAAAGCGGCCCGTTTTTCTCCGACACTGGAGAGCAGCATTGATCCAGGTCGCTGTCCTCCTCAAGGGAGCAAAGAGGAGCCCGCAAGCCCTCCATCTTCAGCTTCCAGCGGGACGACTCCTCCTCAAACACCTCGTCATCTCCCATCTCCTCCATACAGCAGGACTCGCTGACTTCCAGCATGGCACTGGATGACTTGGTAATGTGGAGTCTTGAAGTATAGCTTCCCATCTCAGATGCCTGAAGGCTTCCTGCGGTGGATGAGCGGGTGAATGGGAAGATGAGGCGCAGGAAGTTGGAACTTCTTTGAAGGTCTGAATGAGGAGGTGCAGGGGGAGCCAAACAGTGCTCAGGTCCGGGATTGGTGATGTATTTATAGTTGTTGAGGAAGGACGGAGGCTGGGAAGCAAACGGAGGAGGAGAGTTGACTTGACCGTTGAGGGCTTTGATGTGGCCATCTTGCATGAGTTGTTCCTTTTCCGCTCCCAGCTCCCCATCCGAACACGTGCGGTCTATAAAGTGAAGACCGCTGCACAGGCTGTCCATCTTTTGTCCCACGTCATTCAGGGACTTTGAGAACTTGAGACTGCCTCCTTCTGGTTTCCGGTTGACTGATGGTTTGAGTAGGGAGAGCCATTCTGTGCCAAACAAGGTCCTATTTTTGGGTTTGTTGGGGGAGTCCAGGCAGAGCGTGGTCATGGTGACACCCTGAGACGCTGAGCTTTTACCGTTAGAGTTCAACAGCACTACAGTGGCCTGTAAGGGCCTCTGTGAGCCCAGGTCCTGAGCGAGGTCATTAGAACTGCATACGAGAGGAGAGGAGAGGGATGGGACAGAAAGAGAGGTACAGAAACAGAGATGGGAAGAGAGAAAACGGACATAAAGAGCCATGCAACATGCATTAGAGAACAAATGGAGAAAGATTACATAAAGACAGGTGGGAGGGACCGAGAGGAAGTTTAGAAGACAAAATGGCAGAATCAAGATGGATGGCAGTGTTGGCCCTTTGATGTTTTGACAGTTCTGGATCTTTTACTCTTTTTCAGGACATGGCCACAATGCAGGATCACATTGAAGCTTCAGACTTGTGGGAGGGCAAACCTACCTGCATATATCCTGGTTCGAGGGCGTCACTGAAGTCCTGGGGAAGCTGCAGGGCGCGTTCACAGATGTCGGACTTCCAGCCTGTATGCAAAACAGAAAAAGAAACATTAACTAAAAGAGCATTTCTTGATGGAAATCCCAGTCCTTGCAAGGCATCAAAATGTTTTATGTAAATGTAGCTATTTGTTTTAGGCTCTGCATAAATTAATTGCAGTACATCACAGCCACTTTTTCATTGTCTTGACACTTAACACATATTTTTATATATGCGACTACACACTACTGTTCAAAAGTTTTGAGTCATTAAGACTCCAAGTAAGACTTTGAATTGATGGGATTTTTTTTTTTTTTTTTTAAGAAATGAATCCTTTTATTTAGCAAGGATGCATTCAGTTGATCAAAAGTGACAGTAAAGACATTTATAATGTTACAAAGATTTCTATTTCAAATAAATTGTCTATTCATCAAAGAATCCTAAAAATGTATCATGGTTTCTACAAAAATAATGTACTGAAGGATCATGTGACACTAAAGAGTAATGGCTGCTTAAAATTCAGCTTTGCATCACAGGAATAAATTACATTTTAAAATATATTAAAATTAAATAAATGCAGTTTTGTTAAGCATGAGAGACTTTAAAAAAAAAAAAATCTTACAGACACCCAAATGTTTGAATTGTATACACTTCCACTTTTCAACAGTTTTTTTTAAAGTCTCTTCTGCTTACCAAGCCTGCATTTATTTGATCCAAAGTAACATTTTGAAATATTTTTACTATTTAAAATAAATGTTTACTATTTTAATATATATTTTAAAATGTAACTTATAATATATTTTAAAATGTTATTTATGTAATGTATTCCTGTGATTCCTCCAGTCACATTACCTTTCAGAAATCATTGTAATATTCTGATTTGCTGCTCAGATTTTTTTATTATTATTATTTATTATTATTATGCTGAAAACAGAATTTTTTCAGGTTTCTCTGATGAATAGAAAGTTCAGAAGAACAGCATTTATCTGAAATAGAAATCTTTTGTAACATTATAAATGTCTTTTGATCCTTAGCATTCTTGCCAAACAACTAAACTGTACTCAACTAAAAAATGTACTCAACTGTTTTAAATATTGATGATGATAATAATAATAAATGTTTTTGTAACAGCAATTCAGCATATTAGAGTCATTTCTGAAGGATCATGTGACACTGAAAACTGGAGTAATGATACTAAAAATGTAGCTTTGATTACAGAAATGAATTACATTTTAAAATATATTCACATAGAAAGCAGTTATTTTAAATAGTAAAAAATATTTCAGAATATTACTGATTCGTCTGTATTTTGGATCAAATAAATGCTGGTGAGCAGAAGACAATTCTTAAAATAACATTATAAAAATCTTACTGTTCAAACACTTTTGACTGGTAGTGTATATGGTTTATGGTTAAATATACTGTATGCAAAACCAATTAAGAAATTATGACCAATTCTGAAAACAGATGTCAGAAATAATCATCATTGCTGTCAGTTGATAGAATATTTTAAAACTTTAATCTTAAATTTCTTGAAAACAAAAGGAGGAAGTTTACATTCAAGACAAATAAGAACTTTTGACCCTAAAAACCTAATTTTCTCTCTCGCTCACACACACTAATATTACCTGGGCGTTTGAATCAAAGCAGCATGGATTACATGCACAATGTTTGATTCCATCATTTATGTCCCAGACTAATTACCTATCGATTCTATCTGTAACAAACAGAGAATTTATAGCCCCGGGCCTGACAGGGATCAATACAGGATAGAGTGTCCGGAACTGCCCTCTACAAAAACACACACACTAACACAGCTGACACGCACAGTCACACAAACTCACATCTCTGATGAATAAGGTTCCAAGAAACTATTAGGAAATAATAGTGTGTTTTCAGGCATGAGAAATGTGGAAGTAATATGCCTGAGTGAACGCCTTGCATTAGCACCTCAATTCAGATTCAACTCTAACTTCATTTCACTCACATTTATACACAAACTTTTTTGTGTATGGTATTTGGGAATTGAAAATGTGAACATTTTCAAACATTTAATAGTACTTTTTTCATCTGGCATACAAAATAGGGCCTGGGAAATTTAGAAAAAGTTTGGAAACACATTTTTTGCAACCCCATTTAAAATGATGTTACTTCTTAGGTGCTATGTCTTCCCATTTATACATACTACATGCATTTGCCTAATATTTATATCCAACAGCTTTAGCAATAATGTAAAGCGTTTATGTGTGTGTTGCGCAGTCGAGTTGTGACGACAGTGTAAACGTGATTAAGTGTGAGTCATTCCGGCACCTTGCAGACCCAGTCAGCAAGATAAGGTGTATTTTCAAGCCTGACAGAGTGCATGTTTGTGAAGACTCCCTCTGAGATGTGATATACACACACAGCCATGTGTGAATCAACAAAAAAACAGCACAAACCCTTGACAAAACCACATACCGACTGCTGAAAATTTGGACCGAGATGAGTCCATGAGTCTTACGCGTGTCGACACATGAACAAAAACGCTAGCAATGGGAAAACAGTCCTGCGGTTATGGAATTTGCCTCTAATACATTTCAATGTGTAAATTCAATCTACCTGTCAGGAACAAAATCCTTGTTTGTGGAGGCCAGCAGCTTGTCTCTCAGACACACTATGGGAGTTATTTAGAGGTAATAGAAAATCATTTATTTTCTATCACGAACCTGGCACTGACATTAACTCTAACCTGTGAAACAAGTGCTTCTGAAACCCAAACAGAAATTTATAAACAAGGCCGTCACTGCATGTGGTTTTCGTGAAGATGCTGACAGCATGTTTTAATGCCCAGTTCACACTGAGAGCAATTTTATCACTCAAGGTTGCCAGGTCACTAACAGGCCTTCCTGCTGCTGGATGCCCTAACATTTAAACCTTTTAAATAAAATGTTTCGCTAGTATAAATGAGATATTCTGTCTTGACAAGGTGTCTATTTTCTTGCTGCTAGAAAAACAATACGCAGGGAAAAATCTTTATAAACCTACCTGATCTCATGACAAAAACATACTTGTGGGAACTTTTCCGCAAGATGCAATGCAAAATATGTACCAGTAAATACATATCAGTGCAGTTATTAGAGAAATTAACACTAGAAGTAGTAAAATAGCAAGCACTTGTAATCGTTTTTCGTAAACAGCTATGATTACAGTTCCATATGCTTCGCCTTCCGGTTTTATATAAAAAAGCTTGCTTGGTGGCTCAGCTGGCGTGGAATTGGACTTAGGATGTGGAATCCTTGGGTATGAATAATGTGAAAAACATGACTCACAATGAAAGAGCTGAAAAATGAGAGCTCGAAAAACAAGCTAAAACAGCATGCTTGCAATTGCCTTTTTATGTCACATTTGTTTTTGTTTTGTTTGTTTGTTCAAATGTTAATTAATATACCAAAATAAGATGGATCATACAAAATGCATGTTTATTTAGTACCTGAATAAGATATTTCACATAAAAGACAACTTATTTTGTCTTCTGGGAAACATGTAATCTTCTGTAGCCTCTGAAGGGCAGTTCTAAATAAAACAAATATGATAATTTAGACAAAATAAGAAAAATGTACTCATCTCCATTCAGTTTAAAAGTTTTCACCCCCTGCCTCTAAATGCATCATGCATCCTTCTGGAGCATCAATGTGAGCTTTTGAACCTTCTGTTATAGTTGCATCCCTCAGTTGTGTGAAAAGATGGATCTCAAAATAATACAGTCATTGTTGGAAAGGGTTCAAATACACAAAAATGCTGGAAAACCAAAGAATTTGTGGGACCTGAAGGATTTTTTCTGAAGAACAGCAGGCAGTTTAACTGTTCAGGACAAATAAGGGACTCATGAACAACTAGTTTTAAGAATCAAGTGTATGTAAACTTTTGAACTAGGACCAGCATAAACCATCTTAGGACCAGCACAAACCTAGGACCAGCATAAACCAGCATCCCAGCATCAAAACCTACCTAACCAGCAAATGCTTTTTTAACAGGGTTATGTGAAATATCTTATTCAGGTCAGTACTAAATAAACAATAACTTGCATTTTGTGTGATCCCTCTTATTTTGGTAAAATAATTATTATTTTGCAGATTCTGACAGGGGGTGTAAACTTTTGACTTCAACCGTACTATCGGGTAGGTTTAGGTCAGGGGTGCCCAATCCTGTCTCTGGAGATCTACTATCCTGCAAAGTTCAGCTCCAACCCTGATTAAACTCACCTGAACCAGCTAATAAATCTCTTAGGTAGCACTTGATAATTACAGACAGCTGTGTTGGAGCAGGGCTGGAACTAAAGTCTGCAGGTAGGTAGATCTCCAGGAACAGGATTGGGCACCCCTGGTTTAGGTGTAGTGCAGATGGTATGTTATTTTAAAATGCCATGGAGCATTAGAGTTACAGCGCCACTCAACGGAAATTTTAAGTCAGAACTGCGGTGACACGTACAAAACCAGCGTCACATAAAGCTTACCATATGTACGTTTCCCGTTTTTTCAGGGGAAAAAAACGAACACTCTTTTAGCTCCATTCAGTGGACACTTCACATCTAATGTCACGAAACGTACATCGCGGTACGCATTTTGCGTCTTGCGAAAAAGGCCCCACAGGTATGTTTTCATCATGAGATCATGTTGCTATAAACTGCAGCAGTGCAAAATGCACAAGATCAATGCATCAATCACCAAAGTTTTTCACTGATTTCATTCCCATTGTTAATCACCCCATCTAGTTGTAGCTAATTTGCATGAAGTTGGTCCCACACAGCGTCACCAACAGTTGCTGTCAATGGACGTGCAGAGTTGAATCAGAGCTAAATTGAATGGGCAGCAATTCAAGAAAACTCTAGCTTCTTTCCAACATAATTTTGACACTTCAAATGTTTTTAGCACAGGAGAAACATCTGAAGTGCATGCATGTGGTTTAAAGGGAACATTACTGGTAAATTACAGGTGGTTAAGCCATTGAGAGTATGCTGGTCTGGTTGAGATGCACAAAACAAAAAATTAATGTTTTGATAGCACCAGCCATGCACAATGTTTACACTTTTCAAAGGAATCAACCTACAGCTTACTGTAAATTTGTAAAACTTACTTCTTTCTTCGTCACAGAGAAATTACGTTTTTTAGAGAAAACCATTACAGGATTTTTCTCCATGAAGTGGACTTGCAGTTTCAATGCATTTTCAATCCACTTTCTCCTCCAACTTAAAAATCATCCAAATTTATTGCTTTACGTTTCTTAAAGGGCGTTTTTACTTTCTTTGCATGTTCGCTTTGTAAACACTGGGTTGGTATTTTTGCCTACGTCAAAATGGCCAATCGTTTCGCTAGATAAGACTCTTATTCCTCGGCTGGGATTGTGTGGAGCCCTTAGAAGCTGCAGTTTGGACCTTCAACCTGTTGTCCACCATAGAAGCCCACTATATGGAGAAAAATCCATGTTTTCCTTAAAAAACAATTTCTTTGTAACTGAAAAAGAAAGACCTGAACATCTTGGATGACATGGGGGTGAGTAAAGTATCAGTAAGTTTTTATTCTGGAAGTGAACTTCTCCTTTAAGTCTTACTGAAAAGACCATCACCTGAGACTCCCAAACCTCAAAGTAAACATTCGATTTCACTTCTGTTATCAGAGAACAGACAGGAGAGAGAATGAACATGTGGGATGAACAACAAGAGATGAAGAGGCCCTTGCCTCCAAATCTACTCAGCAAGGCTTCATAAGCCCTTCCTGTCTTTTTCATTTTCCACAAAGCTACTGTAAAGTCTGTGTGTGTGCCGTCCGCCTTCCGGAGAGCTAAATTGCTCCCAGTGACGGGTGTTATTCTGGGAGGCCGTCCTCTCTCCATGGCTCCATTCATCACACACACAGAGTACAGTGACCTAGCATTGTGGGCCAAGATTATACGCTCCAAAACCTTCCCTCAGCCCTGACACAAGCACAAGTGCACAAAAGGCCAGAAAACTGTGGTTAATACACAAACTAAAAGTTTTAAAGGCCAACAAAAACAACAAACAGTATCACAAAATGTTGCAGAATCATGAAGGTTAATGTTCCCAGAAATGTACATTGTGATGAAATACACACCTTGAAGTCGCTTTGGATAAAGCATCTGCCAAATCTGTAAATCTTAAATATACCAACTAGATTTCAGCTCTTTTTCATTGTCTCCTGGCCCTGAGCCACAAGATCTCACTAAAATGCTCACTTACAGTTGAGGCCAAAACTTTACATCTGGCTTTCAGAATATTGTGTATTGTGTATTTGAACCCCTTCTAACAACTGTATGATTTTGAGATTTATCTTTTCACTCTAAGGACAACTGAGGGATTTATATGCAACTATTACAGAAGGTTCAAACGCTCACTGATGCTCCAGAAGGAAAAACAATGCAATAAGAGCCAGGGGGTGAAAACTTTTGAACAGAATGGAAGTGTGTACATTTTTCTTATTTTGCCTAAATATCATATTTTTTTCATTTAGTACTGCTCTTCAGAAGCTACAGAAGACACTTCCGGCAATAAAGGTCAATTCATGGTCTGTTAATGTGTATGAGGAAATAAACGATTATACATTGTAGGTTATTCTGTAATAGCATTATTGCATGAGTGATAAAACCCCGGTGTGACGCAGTCGGTAAGAATGTTTGTTTCTTAATGAGGTGGATTTGAGCGGCGTGTGATCTTTGGGATTGAGTCTAAAAAGCAATCAAAAGGAAATTAGGAAGAAGTTGCATACAGAAACAGAATGATAAGCGGCACTAAATACAAAAGCATTTAAATAAGGAAGGTTTTGTTTCCAGACTGTTCAACCTGAACCAATTTTCAGGGAGCATATTAACTCGGCAGCTAATTGTTTGTACATTATCATCTGCACAATTTGAGGCGTATGTCTACAGAATGATTATGGAAATCAATGCAGATGCTGCCATATGAATGGTCTGTCAATCACATGTGACATTTTATGCGATGAGGCAGAGGGCTTCAAAACAGATGTTTTTTAATGAACCAAAAACTCTCTTCAAGACTAAACTTAAAATGAGTACACTTCATCTGCAATTCTCACAGTCTGCTATTGGTCAGACAGAGAGTCCCACCCCAAACTCACACAATTGGTTGAGCTGTAAGAGTAGGTGTGGTCATTTGAAAATTTTCGGTCTCAGCTATTTTTAGCTGTACTAAAAAGCTCATTTTGCAGCTTGATTGGTGCGCATTACCATATTATTTGTGTGTATTATCCTAATTATGAACATAGTGGTTTGAAGTGCAAACAGTTTTATGGTTTCCTGTTGTCATTCTTCTTGTTATTTCCCTATAGCGGCTAATGAACCGAAAGTCTCGCCCATAGGCTTACTTCTGCGTTGAAGAGTAAGGTGGATATGGACAAAAAAATTTAACTGTTCCTTTAAGGCTGCGGATATGAGCCCGACCAGGAAGATTCTGGGTAATAACAACACAGACATGGATCAGTTGAAAGTGTTGTTTTGTTTGATTGCTTAATGTGAGGCTGAAATGACAAAGCTGACAGGAACACCCCATGGACCTCTATTAGGACCCTTCGGGTTTCTCAGCAGTCAAAACCTCGTCATGCAGCATGAGTGCGTGTCGGACACTGAACTGATAACAACTGTAATGGGACCGTTCATGTTATTTATCCTGTCGGAGACAAATGAGCTCTAGAATGATGAGACGTTTCTTTCCGCTGGGGATGCTCTCTGGTGCATGTAAACAGTAAATTGAACGTGCTACAGTACATGAGGCTCTGAAAGTAAATGAAGACAAACTTTCTCCTGAAAGCACTAAATTATGAGAACAAAAGTTATTAAGTTTAGAAAACGTTTAAATTATAAAAGTTCTGTAAAAGGATGTTCATTTGAACTGAAACTGAAATACGAGGAATCATACAAAATGCATGTTTTTTTTATTTTGTACTGACCTGAATAAGATATTTCACATAAAAGATGTTTACAGTCCACAAGAGAAAATAGTTGAATTTATAAAAATGATCCCATTCAAAAGTTTACATCCCCTTGATTACTAATACTGTGTACTGTGTTGTTACCTGAATGATGCACAGTTGTGTTTTTTTTTTTTTTTTTTAATTGTTTAATGATAGTTGTCAATGTGTCCCTTGTTTGTCTTGAACAGTTGAACTGCTTGCTTACAAATTATTCGGTTTTCCAGCATTTGTATGTATTTGAACCCTTTCCAAGAATCACTCTATGATTTTGAGATCCATCTTTTCAGACTGAAGACAACAGAGAGACTCATATGCAAAATGCTCCAAAAGGAAAAAACATGCATTACGAGCTTGGGTCAAACTTTAAAACTTATTTTGTCTTCTAAGAAACATGTAAGTATTTTCTGTAGCTTCTGAAGGGCAGTACTAAACGACAATAATATTTTGAGGTGTGTTTGCCTATTTTGCCTAAATATAATATTTAGGCAAAAATGATTCTGAATGAAAATGAATCATTCTGTTCAAAAGTTTTCACCCCTGGCTCTTAATGCATTGGTTTTCCTTCCGGAGCATCAGCGATGTTTGAACCTTTTGTAATATTTGCATATGAGTCCCTCAGTTGTCCATAGTGTAAAAAAAATGAATCTTAAAATCCTACAGTCAAATATACAAAAATGCTGAAAAACCAAAGAATTTGTGGGACCTGAAGGATTTTTTTTTTGAAGAACAGCAGGCAGTTTAACAAGGGACTCCTATCACTAAACACAAAAACACACAGCTGTGGATCATTCAGGTAACAACATAGTATTAAGAATCAAGGGGATGTACATTTTGAACAGGGTAACTTTTGTAAATTCAACTATATGAAAACACCTTTTATGTCCCTGCTGAAAAAACAGCATATGCTGGTTAGATATTTTTTGGTGCTGGGATGCTGGTTTTAGCTAGTTTATGCTGGTCCTTTGCTGGTTTATGATGGTCCTTTGCTGGTTTATGCTGGTCCTTAGCTGGTTAATGCTGGTCCTTTGCTGGTTTATGCTGGTCCTTCGCTGGTTTATGCTGGTCCTTTGCTGGTTTATGCTGGTCCTTTGCTGGTTTATGCTGGTCCTTAGCTGGTTAATGCTGGTCCTTTGCTGGTTTATGCTGGTCCTTCGCTGGTTTATGATGGTCCTTTGCTGGTTTATGCTGGTCCTTAGCTGTTTAATGCTGGTCCTTTGCTGGTTTATGCTGGTCATGTTGCTGGTCATGGACCAGCATAAACCAGCAAAGGACCAGCATGAACCAGCAAAGGGCCAGCATAAACCAGCTAAAACCAGCATCCCAGCACCAAAACATACCTAACCAGCATATGCTGTTTTTTTTCAGCAGGGGTGAAATATCCTATTCAGGTCAGTATTAAATAAAAAATAACATGCATTTTGTATGATCCCTCTTATTTTGGTAAATAACATTTTGCAGATTCTGAAAGGGGTATGTAAACGTTTGACCTCAACTGTACCTACCATATTTACAATGTGCAACAGAAGAACTCAAACTGGTCCATGCATGTAAACTAAATGTGAAAACAGCCTTAAAGTGCTCAAGGCTCGAACGTGAACCCAAAGTCCTCAGTAGCTGAATGTGTTGAGCTAAACCAGTGGATTGTTTCTCAGAGCAGGTGACCCTGACATCTATTTGTTCATGTAAAGAGTTTATCTGTTAAGAGGCTCAATGTTACGCAGAAGTGCAGCAAATCTCCACTAAGAGGAAGAGATCCATGGTAAAGTGAAAGTGCCTGACAGACCTGATCGCAACATGAACTCACTGGCTAACATAGAGCTATGTGTCTTTAAATAGTCAAATCAATATGAATGTTGGGTAGGGGTTATTTGAATAGGGTGAGAACAAATCTGTTTGCTTTTCTAGTTGGAATCCAAGTCCAAAGTGGGTTTCATTTTATAGCAAAAGAAACAAAACAACAAAAAGGAACATCATTTACACCATTAGGGTCAAAATATACACAAATACACTATGTGAATCCTTGCAGCTTGATTAAATCAATGCATTTTAAAATGCAAGTCACATTAATTTACATAACGCATTAATCAATATAGACTGTTTTAAAGAGCACCTATTATGTAAAATTTACTTTTACATGTTGTTTGAAGATAAACGTGTTGGCAGTGTGTGTACATAACCACCCTATAATTATAAAAATCCACCGGCTCCTTATTTAAATCTCCATAAATCATAAGCTATGTCTCAGGACTCTGTCAAATCTGTCAAATCTGAATCTGTCAAATGTGAGGTCACATTTTACAAGCCTGCCCACGACTGTTGAAGGACACTGCTGTATTAGCAAAGACCCAGCCCTGACTTCGCCGCACACAATCCGCAATGTTTATCTATTTTCAAGCTAGAGCGTTTAAAAGTAGTATTCAAGTAAGAAATTTCTTCTTATTAAAGCTATAGATGTTATTCAATCCAGAGCAGCGAGTGATTTTGTTTTTATTTATTGTTTGGGTCATATTAACTGCTGTCACTTAATACACAGATCTAATATAAACATGCAATTTTTTACCCAGCCATTTACCTTCACAGACATAACCGCCTGTGTTTTTGTAACTTATGTGTTTTTAACATAAACTTGTGTATTTGAGAGTTTAAGCGCAATAAGGCATGAAAGAGAACTTGCATAAAATGCATGATTTCAGTGCTATAGACATGATAATCTAAACCAAACAGATGTTTTTTAGCAGAGTGTCTGAGGTACGAGCTGTAAAGGCACAGCCCTATTCTGGAAAAGGGGGCGGGGAGCAGCAGCTAGTTTGCATTTAATTTGCATTTGAAGAAATGCATGAAACAGTGTGTGTCTGCTTCCACTTAAAATAGGGATTTTTAAAATGATACAAAAAATTATCTGTCAGGTATTTTCAGCTGAAGCTTCACAGACACATTCTGGGGACACCTGAGACTAAATAGGTGCCCTTTAAAGCAGCTTTATGGTAATAAACAAGAATAACAGTATCAATGTTGCAAGTTCCTCAATTATGAAACAATTATAATTAGGGATGCACCGATCCGTATCGGCCGATCACTTGCGCGTTTTGTCAGTAAAGCCGGTTCTGTAATCAGCGGTAAATGCCATCAGGTGCGTGATTTCACGTTGAGCCGTATATACTACACACAGCCGTTGTTCACTGAGGAGCTGCGCACATTCACACTGATAATGAACATTGATTTGCGCAGCTCGTCGGTAAACAACGGCTGTGTGTAGTATATACGGCTCAACGTGAAATCACGCACCTGATGGCATTTACCGCTGATTACAGAACCGGCTTTACTGACAAAACGCGCAAGCATGATCGGCCGATTCGTATCGGTGCATCCCTAATTACAATTTTAGTTGTAAAGCAGCTCTAAAAAGACAACAGTACATTATTCAGCATGAATTAGTTCAATGTTGATTTGATTTAACAAAGTTCATTAGTTATAAAGCAAACTCAGTTCACTTATAAAGCAGCTCTACAGAAGATGTCATTATTCAACTGAATGTAGTTCACTGTTAATTCAGTTTAGCAAAGTTCTTTAGTTATAAAGTGAATTCAAATCAACTACAAAGCGGCTCTACAGAAAATGTCAATGATTCAGCAGAATATAGTTCAATGTTGATTCAGTTTAGTTCAATAACAGTGTAAAGTTAATGACTTTATGAAACAAGCTTAATTTAGCTATAAGGAGCTCTACAGAAGACAATGAAAGTTATTCAGCTCAAGTTATTGATTTAATTCAGCTGAATAATGAAGCCGATGCTGCAGAGATCAGCTATATTCAGTGATTCAGCTATAAAGCAGCACTTCAGAAGAAAATTGTCATTATCTAGCTTAATTTAGCTTAAGATTCATTCTTATTCAAAAGTCAGTGGAGTCAAATTGATAATATTACTGAATATGAAATGTCTTTTAAACCTCATCTGTGGAAGCCAAGAATGCAAGAATGTGAAACACATTTTGAGGTGATTTTATAATCAAAGAACCAAGACCAAAAGGTACACTGTGGAAACATACTCTACACAAGAATATAAGCACAGACGCTAATAGCTACCTAATGGCGCTTCCTGAAATAATACACAATGCAAGTACATACTATATTTTAACACTGCTGCAAGGCCGGCGTAGAGCATTAGCATAAACAGTCTTCTATTTCAAACTACGATCAAAAGACAAAACATTTGAGGAGAATCTTGCTGAGCGAGTTGGAGTTAGTTAAACTGTCAACATGTTTACACTTGGGTTACTGAATAATAACATCCAGTTTAGTGGCACAGACTTTAAAAGGTAACTTTAAAGGTAAAGTTACGGCAACAGAACTCATATTAGGAATATACAAGCGGATAAGCACCTGCGAGCTTTCACGTTTCATTTGTGTAATTGCAAAGAATATGTTTCAAGCCCCTGGCACATGGTGTTCATTAAATATCAGACAGATAAACAGGTGTCCCTTAAATATGGAAAGGGGGATTCAAGATAATAAACAGAAAAAGCTACAAAGCTTACAAAGCTTCCTTGAACTGAAAAACAAACAACCTGAGTAAAAGAGTCTACATAAGCATAAAATGAGCCCTTGAGTTTATTTTTTTTTATTGTCGGCTGCAGGGCTGCTTCTAGGTCAGACAAAATGTCCTTCCAATCTCCTTTGCATCAGGCAAATAAATACATTTCAGTTTGAAAAAAGTCTTGCTTAGAAAGCCTGACGGAATAAACGCTGGAGAGAATGAAAGTATTTGCAGACAGCAGGTGCAGACCCCCTTGAAAGCTAAGCCACTCGCTAGCTCTCAGTAGAAGAGGAAAAGGAAATGGATTTTCATACCTTTGAAATGTTGCTGGACCGGCTTGCAGAATGACCAAGTGGTTTCTCATTCTGTGGAAGAGAGAAAAGGGCAGAATGAGTTAGAGAACAGCGCTTACCATTCAGTTCAATAGAAACTAAGAGAACAAGTATAGAAAAAACTTCGGAATCTTTCAAAGGAAATCATACTTTTTTTTGTGATTTAACTACATGACTGTGTTAATTAATGGCCTTCATGCTCGATACGTCTCGGCTGCTTAATTCCACCCTTAAGCATTTAGGAGAGATGTCTTTTTCCTGCTGAGATATTATTTATAGGTCAGTTGTGATTTACACAGCCGATTCTACTCTGAGACTCTGATTTATTTAACTTCAATATAACTAAATGTAAAAGCAAATGTAAAGCAAGTACTTTAATGAAGGCAGAAAAAGGCTTGTAATATAGTGACAGGCTGATTAAATGGCTGGTATTTCACCATTGTGGAATGCTTGTTCGATTAACAAAAGATGTAGTTCCTTATTCCAAAAGATGTAGTCATAGATGTGCATCGCAGAGGTAGTGCAAGATGAGTATTTGTGGTTAAAAAGTATATAAATTTGTATTTATTTTGAAAACAGAACCTTATTTCTCATCTGGGATCATGTAGAGCCCTTTGAAGGTGCATTGAAACTGCAAATTAGACCTTTAACCTGTTGGTTCCCATTGAAGTCTACTATATGGAGAAAAATCTTGGAATGTTTTCCTCAAAATCCTTAATATCTTTTTGACTCAACTGAGGAAAGACATGAACATCTTGGATGACATGGGGTGAGTAAATTATTAGAAAATTTGAATTCAGGAGTGAACTAATCCTTAAAATAAAATACGGAATAAATGTGTTCAATTCATTTAAGCAATTTTTTGCTGTCAATAAATTGTATTTAGTACTTATCAGCATTCCTTCTCTCTAGATATCAGCTTTAGCGATTGAAAAACATCAGCTGGGCTCTTGTATTTCCCTTGTACATCCCTTCTTAAGGTGACTAAATTGCGTTTAGACTCAGACAACAATGACAGATAAACCCTGAGCAAACACACCTCAAGGCACTTAACAATGGCTATTCAAGTACAGATTGTCATCGTTTTCCATCTCTGGTGCATTTTCTCTTTTCTTGGTTGAGGATGTCAGTTAAAAATAGACTGAAATTTCACGATTGCAGGACTGTTTAGAAAAAGAGGCTCATTGAAACAGACTGGCTGACTGAATACATGCCTACACAAAAATTCACTTAGAACAGAAACTTGAAATCTGGATATATATAATCAGGAATAAGTAGTCTATTTTATACTCTTAACATTTACCATTTTGTATAACAAATATCGATCTATTTGCATCTAGTCGCATGTAAGTCTCTTAGTTCACCTCAGTGTGAAAAGATGGATATCAAAATTATGCAGTCATTGTTGAAAAGGGTTCAAATACACAAAAATGCTGAAAAACCGAAGAATTAGTGGGACCTGAAGGATTTTTCTGAAGAAAAACTGACAGTTTAACTGTTCAGGACAAACAAGAGACTCAAGAACAACTATCACTAAACAAACAAACAAACAAACAAACAAAAACAAAAAAAACAGCTGTGGATCATTCAGGTAACAACACAGTATTAAGAATCAAGTGTATGTAAACTTTTGAACAGGGTCATTTTTTTAAATTCAACTATTATTCTCACTTGAGGACTAAAAGTCTTATGTGAAATATCTTATACGGGTCGATACTAAAAAAATAACGTGCATTTTGTCTGATTTCTCTTAATAACTTCTGAATGGTTGTGTATATGTACATTTTAATCTATATACAGTTATGATCATTATAAAAAGCTTTACACAAAGTAAAAAAGAGTCATTATTTTCTTCATGCAAAATATAATTTCTTATTTTTCTTTTCCTGTTCCCTTCTGTGGATAAATATGATTCTGTTCTGTTCTTGAGAGGCTTCATGAAAGTCACCCAAACAAAATATGCTTAAAACCTTGCATCATTTATAATGCAAAAAAAAGCAACAACACTTCAAAACCTCAAAACAACCAGCAGCATTACATTCAGAACAAAAGAAAACTAGCACGCTCGTTTAGCATTTCCAGTCCTGTGTGAATTATGAGGCAAAAACGGTACTAATATCAGTGCTTGGCAGAGAAAAGCTCCGCAACAAAGAGCCCTTTGGCACAATGTGCCATGATTAGCGAGTGGGTGAGTGTGTAAGAGCTCATTGTTTTTCCTCTGAACTCAACTGTAATGGTGAGGACCCAATATGTGTGAGAGCATGTGCAGCAACAGAAGGACATACTCTTTATCTTTAATCATTCCTCTGCTTTTTACTCATGTCTCCAGCCCTGCACTGTTACCATGGAGATGCTAACGGAGGGGACCGAGTGCTAAATCCCTGCAGGTTACTGTCTTTCTGTTATTAAGAAGAATTTCAACCATGCTACACATCAGTGCGGTTTCTCTAGTCATTTTTCCATGTATATATTTAAACAACAGTTCTTTCTGGTTCTCAAATCTGATTGGCTGAGAGGAGTGTGATATTCTAGTGATAACAGAACTCCAACTGTTTTTTCGTTTGTATCACTCCAAATGTGGTATTTCTCTCAGCGAGTGTCATGGCGGAAGCCCAAAACTACTATAATTTTATAAATAATACTGTTTTGTGTCACGGAATGAAGTTTTAAGAGTTTTTTTAGGTAAGAATGTACTTGTTTAGACTTCAAATATGTGGTTTGTTAATAATTATGATGTCTATTCGAAAATTTGCTTTATTTTTTTTTTCCAAAATGTAAGCTCCAGGGCTTCAGAGGTCGTTCAGTGCTCATGAACCCACTGAGAGCAGCCTCACCTCGGCAAGATCTTCTGGAAATTGCCGCTGGCTCTGATGTCTCTATAGTGGTTAAACATGACATTATTCATTCACTTCCAGAACAAAAATTACAGATAATGTACTCACCCCTTTGTCATTCAAGACGTTTATGTCTTTCTTTCTTCAGTTGTAAAGAAATTATGTTTTTTGAGGCAAACATTTCAGGATTTCTTTCCATATAGTGGACTTCTATTGGTGCCTGCGAACATGCAGATTAAACACAGCTTCAAAGGGCTCTAAACGATCCCAGGCGAGGAATAAGGGTCTTATCTAGTGAAACGATTTGTTACAATTTATACACTGCCCTTCAAAAGTTTGGAAACACCCTAGAAAAGTGGGGTTTTGGACAATATTGGCATGAATCCTTTTTAATTTGTGATAATTTTGACAATTTTGTGGACAACACAAACTACGAAAACATTTTATTACATAAACGGTTCATAGAAAAAACTTTTGATTCATCAAAATATCCACCATTAGCAGCTATTACAGCTCTGCATAATCTGGGCATCCAAGCTGTCAGTTTATTCAAACATTGACTTATATATTACTCCAAGCCTCCTGGAGAATTGCCCAAAGATGATTCACACTATGCTGATATCGTCCAAAACCACATTTTGCCAGGGGTGTTTCCAAACTTTTGGAGGGCAGTGTATACTTTTTTTTAACCTTGAATGCTCGTCTTGTCTAGCTCTGAGTGAACTATGCACATTCCAGGTCAATACAGTTAGGGTATGTCGAAAAACTCATTTTCTCAACCACCTTCAAAATCGTCCTACATCGCTGCAGAAGTACCGACCAACTGTTACAAAGTGAAAGCACAAGGAGGGTTAAACACCCTTTACAAAAAAATAAATAAATAGAAATGTAAAAGAGCGATGTAGGACGATTTTGAAGTTGGAGGAGAAAATGAGATGGGAGTTTTTCGACATACCCTAACTGTATTGACCCATACTACGATGAAGTTCACAAAGACCTAGACAAGACGAGCATTTGAGGATAAAAAGTATATAAATTGAATTTTTTTTTTTAGTTTTGCTAGATAAGACCATTCTTCCTTTGGCTAGGATCATTTTGAGTCCTTTAAATCTGCATTTAAATTGCATTTTGGAAGTTCCAACTTGTGGGCGCCATAGAAGTCCACTATATGGAGAACATTCCTGAAATGTTTTCCTCAAAAAACATCAGAGTGCACACTGTCAAACCTCACACAAGGCAACCTGGTTTAGCCTACAATACATCACTCTTAAAACATGCTCTGCATTACTCACTCTACTGACCAGTAATGTACAGGAACATGACTGTTGTTCACATATATGCCAGGCATTTTAAAATTAAGATGGTTTGGAGAAAAAAGCATTTGCACCAAATTGTCCATCAGAAATGATTCAACTATAAGCATACAGGATTTGATCATCATACAACTTCACCACCCTACAGATATAGCTTTTGAGAAATGACTCAGTGTGAAGTTAATTTTAAAGGAATAGTATGACGGCAGTGATGACTGATCATTTAATAACTAATGATGTTTGATGGCACTGACGTCAAACCTGATGAGGTGCATCTAACGACGCCACATTTGATTTGAGAACCTTAAAAAATGCACCTTTTGTGCTCTACTGGAAAAAACAAAGTTATATGGGTTTGTAATGACTTGAAAGTAAATTACAATCATTTTTATTTTTGGTTGAACTACCAAAAATATTAGTTTTTATTGCATGACAGTGACAACACAGTTTGCCGTGCATTGATGATTTGTAGCTTCATAAAATTAAGGCTTAACCACTGATGTCACATGGACTATTTTATTAATGTTCTTACTACCTGTCTGGGACTTGAATGTGTCAGTTGTGTTGCTGTCTATGCAGGGTCAGAAAGCTCTCGAATTTCATTAAAAATATCTTCATTTGTGTTTGGAAGATGAACGAAGGTCTTACAGGTTTGGAATGACATGAGGGTGAGCAATTAATGACAGAATTTTAATTTTTAGGTGAACTATCGCTTCCAAAAAATCATTAAAAAGTATTTGTTATGAAAAATAGTAGTCCAACACATTCAGAAATTACATAAAATCATTTAATTATTTCATTTTAACTAACACCTGTTTAAATGTTTGAGGTAAGATATTTTAGGTAAGCTTTCTCTTTCATTCTTTCTTTTTAAAGAAGCCTCTTAATCTGACCTTGATCAAATTTAAATTAAAATTTTCTGTTTTTAAATGCAATTTATTCCTGTGATGCAAAGCTGTAATTTCAGCAGTCATTACTTCCAGTCTTCAATGTCATATGATGGTCAACATCACGCTTTTAGTACTAGTGTTTCATTCTGCTTTTGGTGTTTATTTGTACACAACACAACACAACATGTCAGCACATGATTAAAAAAAAACGAATTAAAAACAAAACAAAAAGATAAAAAAAACTGTTGAACTGACAAAAAAAAAAAAAAGATCAGCCCATAGTGTATGCGGCTGAATGTTTACAAGTACTTCAGGTGTGTGGCTGTGCAAACAGCAACAGCAAAAAATGAAGTGCTAATACATTGTTGTTATGAATCTGCAGGCTTCATCAAGCGTGTGGGCAGATCCAGAATAATGAGCCAGACTCCAAGGTTGCCATGAGTGCAGGGATAATATGACAAATGAGATGACAAATACATGCCTGGTGCTTGAATGTAATATGACAGGGACGACTAGAGGAGAAAACAGCATAGCAAAGTTTAGGGTATATACAAATCACTCAGTGTCCTCAAATAATGTGCCCCACTTTATCTCAATGAGCTCATGTTAACATAAAACTCTGATAACACAGTCAAGCTTTTTAAATGAAGAGTTTGGGGCATAGAGAACATGACAGCGGTGTCTGTGGCTTCTGTCTGCTCGGATCAGGCTGTGAGCTTCCTGAATAAATGATTCCTCTTTCTGCTTTCAGACTACAGTGAATCTGGTTCAGTTTGGAATCTTCTGGTTTAATTTAGGTCTCATTCTTGTGTCATATGATCAACAGAAACCTGTTCACAGTCTCAAGGCTTTTAAACTTTCACCTGGGAAAGTGGGACGTTTCTTTGGCATTATAGTTGATACAACCAAGCGTTTACTTTAGTACTGTCTCTGCCGTATTGGAAACTTCTCATATTCTTGTTTAGCGAGACAAAGTCTGGTCCACACTAATACGTTTTAATTTGAAAACGCATCCTTTTCCCTCAGTTTTGGGCTTTAGTCCACACTGAGATGCCATTTTTGTCAAGAAAAACAGCTTTTTAAAAACATTCTTTAAAGTGGATAAATTTGAAAACACTGTCGTGTGGATTGTGAAAATGGAGGCTTATGAAAACGATGGTGCATGTTTAGTTTTGTGACGCAAATTGTACCAATAGATATCTATATTTATATTTGTATGTGCTATTTACTGTCACACTGTTGCTAAGATGTTACTTTCTACACTCTTCATATTAAAGTCCTGCAAAGATGACAGAAAATAGCTGTGCTGCAGCAAAACATGAGAGAAGTTGTGTTTAAATCTAACATATGTGACCATGGACCACAAAACCAGTCATAAGGGTACATTTATTGAAATCAAGATTTATATGGCTGAATAATCAAGCTTTCCATTGATGTTTGGCTTAGGATAGGAGAATATTTGGCTGAGATACAACTATTTGAAAATGTGGAATCTGAGGGTGCAAACAAATTAAAATATTGAGAAAAATCGCCTTTAAGTTTGTCCAAATGCATTCTTAGTCATACATATTACTAATCAAAAATTAACTTTTGATATATTTATGGTAGGAAATTACAAAATATTTTTCATGGACCATGATCTTTACTTCATATCCTAATGATTTTTGGCATAAAAGAAAAATTTATAATTTTGACCCATTCAATGTATTGTTGGCTGTTGCTACAAATACACCCATGCTACTTATGACTGGTTTTGTGGTCCAGGGTCACATATAATGACTGAGCGCAACCTGGAGGCATCAGTGAATGATGGGATCCTGCCAAAATAATGCATGAAAACTTGTGTCTGTTCTGTCTGTATCTTCTCAGTGAACTTTTATATACAATAAAAAAATTTTAATAGAAATCACAATATTGACATAAAATCTATGAAATCTAAATTTTATTCACTGCTTTTATAGTTTATTTTGATTTAAGTACTTTAGTACCATTTTTGGTCATCCCATTATTTGTGAAGTCAAAAGTTTTTGAACAGTAAGATTTATGATCTCTTCTGCTCACCAAGCAATTAATTTATTTGATCCAAACTGCAAAAACAGTAACATTTTGAAATATGTTTACTATTTAAAAAAAAGCTATTTATTCCTGTGATTTCAAAGCTATATTTTAGCATTGTTACTTCAGTCACACGATCCATCAGAAATCATTCTAATATTCTGCTTAGCTGTTACATTTTTTTATTATTATTATATCATTATGTTAAAAAACAGCTAAGTAGATTTTTTTGAGGTTCCTTTGATGAATAGAAAGTTCAGAAGAACAGCATTTATATGAAATTGAAATAATTTGTAACATTATAAATGTCTTTATCATCACTTTTAATCAATTTAAAGCATCCTTGCTATATAGTAATTAGTATTAATAGTATTAATTAGTATATAGTATTTATTTCTATAATTTCTTTCCCAAAGAAAAAAAACTATACCGACTTTAAGCTTTTGAATAGTATAATAATGTTACAAAAGCTTTTTATTTCAGATAAATGCTGATCCTTGGATCTTTCTATTCATTAAATAATCCTGAAAAACCTTTAAATATTGATAAATCATTAAAAAAAAAAGTATTGAACAACAAATCAGCATATCAGAATGATCTCTGAAGGATCATGTGACACTGAAGACTGGAGTAACGATGCTGAAAATTTAGCTTTGAACACAGGAATAAATTACATTTTAAAATCTTTTCAAATAGAAAGCCATTTTAAATAAAATTATTAAAAACAAAAATTGTGATTTGCCATACTTTGAATCAAATAAATGCAGGCTTGGTGAGCAGAAGAGACTTCTTTAAAAAAAACTTTAAAAAATCTTACTTTTTTAAAGACTGGTAGTGTATGTTTTTTGTTTGTTTTGATGATAATGCATAGCTGCAATGCTTTAGGCATTTATTTTCCTTCAAATATGTACTTCTCATTTTCTTTTCTTTTAGTTTGTTGTACTAAAATGGTTTAAAATTGTTTCAAACAATTGTTTAAAACTAAAACTGAAAATAAAAATAAATATAAACTATATAGACAAACTAATAAAAAAAGGCAATACAAAATAAAAATATACTGGTATCTCAGTGATACTAAAATAACATTTCTTGGCATCAACAAATTTGAAAACCCCTTATCGCAGCCAATACACTGGGGTAGGTGACTTCAGGCCGCTCTTGCAGTTTTTGAGAGCAGTCAGCATCAGATGGTCCGTGAATGGTCTGTGGGTGTTTTGTGGGCGTACTGTCTGAGGCTACACTGCTCATAGTGTTCCTGAACCTATTTACTTTGGAAACTTTCCTGAATCCGAGAAACATGTCTATCACTATGTCCTAACCAGACAAGATTCCAGCAACAAGTAATCGCTCTGTCAAAACCCAACACAAATCAACTTCCTGACCTCATCACATTCACAACCAATGGGAAGCAGTTTCATCACACTTCCAATCAGAACAACACAGCAGATGTAGAAACCAAGAACATGTCAACCTGGTTTCTTAAAGAAAAAGTCTGTGGAAAGAATATGAATACCTCAGCAATGTGGCAGCACGATTTGCACAAAGTCACACTTTGCTAAAGCTTTGTTGAGAGTATCTGGTATCTGGGCCGTCTCTGAGGAGAGGGCGAGTCCATGACTGGCGCATGGAGAAGATTGAATTATCCTACTGGGTGAGCAGAGGTTGTTATCAGCACTGAGTGAGAGGAGACCTGTGACAGATGGCCATCTACACCGCCTCAGCTGGCTTCTCTCTTCCTCCAGCTCCCAGATTCCCCATCTCCATGTCTTATTGCCTCAGCAGACAGCTCAACGCAGCGACGGCAGTCAGGAGGAACAGACAGCAAATGAGATCACTGCTACAACCTCACCATCACTGTCTTGCTATTTTCTTCTCCCTCTTCACTTCCTGTCAGTTAATGTTTGACTGGCCTTAATGACACAACACAATTCTCAGGACATGAACTGGCTTCCCATAAGCAAAACGGGAAAAGGAACTGTTTCTCAAAGCATTACGGTCAAAGGATGTGATCGTGGTTCAACTATGGAGTTTACGAAGCAAAAAAAACAAACAAAAAAAACATCTGCAGCACCTCAAAAGCTTGAGGAAAAAATCATCACTGAAAGTGCCTAAATATAATAATAACAATAATAATACACATTATTATTATTATTTACTGACTATAGCCAGTCAATTACAATTTTCAATATAAAATTACATTTGATAATTTTAATTACATTTTAAAACATATTCAAATAGACAAATTCTAATATTACCTCACAATATTAGTGTTATTATTGAAATTGAGCATAAGAGGTGTCTTTCAAAAACAGTTTATGTTTATAAAAAAATTATATAGTCAATAAAGTGTAACTTAATTATGTGAATATGTTTGGCAATTTTTTATTTATTTATGTAGTTTATGCTATGGAGTTTACAAAGCAAAAAGCGTCACACATCTTCACTAAAAAATAACTGTAAGTGCCTACTTTTACTACTACTAATAAATATTATTATTATTATTATTATTATTATTATTATTATTATTATATGTACTGACTATAATCAGTCAATTGCAATTTATATATGAAATTTTCCTATAAAAATAGATTCAAAATAGATTAAAATTTTGATTTGAATTTTTTTTTAATATATTCAAATATGAGATATTTTTAATATAAAAAGATAAAAAAATTTAAATTACATTTTAAAATATATTCAAATGAGACATTTTTACATGATTCAAAATATATTTAAAATAACATGTTAAAATATATTCAAATATTACGTATTTTTATATAAAATTAAAAAAAAATTACATTTTAAAATATATTCAAATATGATACATTTTTATATAAAAATAGATAAAAAAATAAAATAAAATTTTAAAATATATTCAAATTACACATTTTTATATAAAAATAGATTCAAAATATATTTAAAATGACATTCAAATATATTCAAATGAGACATTTTTATATAAAAATAGATTCAAAATATATTTAAAATGACATGTTAAAATATATTCAAATATTAGACATTTTTATACAATTAAAAAAATTAAAATTACATTTTAAAATATATTCAAATATGATACATTTTTATATAAAAGTAGATAAAAACAATTAAATTACATTTTAAGATATAATCAATTATAAGACATTTATATAAAAATAGATTTAAAAAAATTTAATTACATTTTAAAATACATTAAAAAAAATTACAATTGATTAAAATAAATGGTGAGAATAAGAGGGGTCTTTCAAAAACATTACAAATCCTAATTATTCCAAACTTTTGATCTCTAGTATATGTTTCTACATACAGTAATTTGTATATTTATATATTTTAATTTATATGTAAAATTCTAGTTATAAAACAAAGGAAATATATATTACTATATTATTTTCGGTATATATATATATATATATATATATGTAAGGAATAATTGACGACGGGCCGTAGAATTCTTAGAAAATAATGCACACCCGAGGTGGCGATGCGGTCACGACGCGAAGCGGAGTGGCCGTTACACCTCGGGTGTGCATTATTTTCGTAGAATTCTACGGCCTGAAGTCAATTATTCCGCTTATACTACAGTTACCACACCTCAAGACATCGATCAAATGATATATTTCAAGACATTCGTCCGGTTTTTATCCTTAAAACGCTATTGTGAGTAGGATTAATTTCTTACACAGCTCATTCAACAGCTTCGTTGCTAGTTCCAAAACGTCATTTTAGAACTAGTAACGACGCTTGGGCTGTTAATAGCAAAATAATGCCGTTAATAATGAAGTTTAGACAGACCGAAAGACAAGCAGACAGACGGAAAGAGTGAAGGAGAGAAAAACTAAGTGTATGACTTTACCTCTCTCACGTCTGTCTCTCTCAAGGGTGACTGGCAGCATCGTCTCTACTAACAGTTAACTTTAAGTTCATTTTCTTCAAGACCACGCCGTTGTTATCTCGCTTGTGAGAGCTGTCATGTCGTTTTTAAGTTGTTCATCGTCAGAGCAGCGCTAACAACATTAGCGCGAATGCTAACGCGAGTGCAAACTGTAACATTATGTGTGTGCGTCTGTGAGGTGAGTGAGTCTGTGAGGTGAGTGAGAGAGGGCGAGAGAAATAGTTTGTGCTTTCCGTACATAATAAAACGTAATATATTGTGGAAAAAAACATGGAAATAATCTGTCATTTTTATCCGGATGTTTACTGTATTTATTAGTTTGGCCAGTGTCATTGTGGGTTTTAGTTATTTTGCTGTTTTGGGCTGTAAGGACCTTTGAAATAACTGAAATCGTATGGCGAAGTGATATAGACATGCACTGCGGTCTAAAGCTGCCTGGAACTACGTTCGCCGTGCGTTTCCCTGAATATAATGCACACCTCTAGAACGTTCGTCAGCCAATCAGATTCAAGCATTCAACGGCCCTGTAGTATAAATATATATATATAGATAGATACAAAAATTCAATTACATTTTGAAATATATTCAAACAGTAACAATAATATTACTGTTTTTATTTGAAATTATCAAATAAATGGTGAGTTTAAGAGATGTCCATCAAAAACATTACGAAATCTTATTTATTCCATTTTTTTTCATTATTTTTTTGGGCATATATATATATATATATATGAAACTAATCAAACAAACCAAACAATTCCAAATCAAAAAATTTAAAAGATAATAGAACAGATAATAAGCAAAACTCAGACCTAAGTTAACATTTGCATTCTATAAATTATCCTTTCAAATCACACAAAGTTTTGACTTTGGCAATTAAGCCATCTGGTGCAAAAGTAATAACACTGTCTGACAGGATAACGCATCATAGTAAAAACTAGACTACATTTTTGAAGAAAATATGAGTGGCTCTTGGCTGTACAAAACCTGGCACTACATTATTACTGGGCGGTTGCCAGAGAATTGAAACGAGGTTGCCAGGGTGTTTAAAACGGTTGCTGGGTTAGTGGTTGCTTCGAAAAGTAACAATAGGCCTCTATTCAAATCTGTGCCGGAAAAGTTATGCAGTAAGGGCAATAAGTGCAATATAATATTGAACTCAAATAAAGTGGTCGATCTCAAATACATTACATTTTCCCATCTTGCTGTACTCTAAAAATGCAACAGTTTGCAGGGCATAAACGTTCATATTGTTAATGTGACAGATGTTTTGTGATTGCCCAAGGCTAAAAGCAACATGGCTGTTAATGCATTCAAGGTAACTACTCGTTTCTTAAGAGCAAAACAGCTCGGCATTTACAGAAATCATCTGCTCTGAGATTATTGGCTCTTATTATTGAGAGTTATATGAGTGTCTGAGTGCATAAACACAGAGAGAGAGAGAGAAAAGCGGATGAAAATGAAGACAGTGAAAAGGAAGCAGCAGAATTAAATCAACAGAACAAACATCACGATCTGAAGGAAGGGTGAAATGCAGTCTGAATATCGGGCTGATGAAACTGCGCCTTTCCCATTTAGTTATAGATATTTCCTTTCAGAAGACAATAATCAAGCGACCCACACGTCATATTTCATATCATTGCTTCCTGCAGAGCAGCGACATCCTCAGCACAACAAAATTAAGCCATGCCCAGTAAACAGATACAAGAAAGATAGATGCTCTGATCATGAAGGCAACAATGAGTCCAGATCGAGGACAGAGGGCAAAACAGCATTAAAGACCATGAAATTCTGTGGTTTAACATAATTTTCTTTCCTGTGTTGATCCCACTAAAACAGGAAGTTGAAATGTTTAAACATCGTTAGGTGTACATCCATAGAGCATTGTCTATAGAGTTTAGTAACCAAAAGTTGTTATTTTTTCTCTGAGGTAAATGTGACATTGCGTTACATATTGTTATTTTGACATCTTTCCGTTGTTGAAATGCTGTTTGAGTGATTACATGAGACAGGATACAGATTTCTGTAACTTTAACATATCTTTGGATGTTTATTCATGTTTATTTCGTGCTGAAACTGGTATTAAAGCAAAGGAGATGATCGGTTCACGTTCTGGTTCTATTGAACTGAGGCACTACAGTGATCTGTCACTCCACATTAAACAGTGCCAAAACAGCATTTATTGTTTGAATATTGAAATAAAATAGTCAGAATTTAAACTCTGAGACTTTTTTCCTTTCATAAGTAACAAAGCATAAAGCTCATTGTGATTTATTGGATGGGAGATGCACTGCAATGTTCCATTAAACTGAAAACAGGCTTGACTAATTGATTCTTGAGATTTAAGAATCAATATCGTTTCGTAAGAATGAGAACCGATTAAAACCGAGAAAACAATATTTTTTACTTGTCCCGAGAGAAAAAGTGTGAAGATGTACAGTAAGTAGCTAAACATTTAATATTTGACAATGGTTTTAATCACAGCCATATTAAACAATCAGCAGTAATAACCACTCATGTACACTCAGGTAAATTTAGCATTTTTGCAAATAATTACTCTCTTAAATATATTCAAATATTTTAATTACTAATTATGAATTCAGAAGAAAAATCCAGTTGAAATAGAACTGTATATGCAGGTAAAAAACACTACCAGTCAATAGTTTATGAACAGTAAGATGTTTCATGTTTTTTAAAGACATCTCTTCTGCTCACCAAGCCTGCATTTATTTAATCCAAAGTATAGCAAAAACAGCATGATTTTGTAAAAATATTTTTACTATTTAAAATAACTGTTTCCTGTTTTAATATATTTTAAAATTTATTTTTTTAGCATCATTACTCCAGTCACATGACCCTTCAGAAATCATTCTAATATTCTGATTTGCTGCTCAAAAGACATTTAATATTATTATGTTGAAAACAGCTGAGTAGAATTTTTTCAGGTTTCTTGATGAATAGAAAGATCAGAAGAACATCAATTATCTGAAACAGAAATCTTTTGTAACATTATAAATGTCTTTATCATCACTTTTGATCAATTTAAAGCATCCTTGCTAAATAAAACTATTAATTTCTATAATTTCTTTCAAAAATAAAAATAAAATACAAAAATGCTGAATCCAAGCTTTCCAAGCTATAGTGTATAATGTTACGAAAGCATTTTGTTTGAAATAAATGCTGATTTTTGGATCTTTCTGTTTATCAAAGAAACTGTTCTTAAAATTGATAATAATAATAAAAATGTTTCTTGAACAGCAAATCAGCATATTATGCATATATCAGTATGATTTCTGAAGGATCATGTGACACTGAAGACGAGAACTGATGCTGAAAATGTATCTTTGAATACATGAATAAATTACATTTTAAAATATATGCAAATAGAAATCAGTTATTAAAGTTTAAACAGTAAAAATATTTCTGAATATTACTGCTTTTGCAGTATTTTGCATCAAATAAATGCAGGCTTGGTGAGCAGAAAGGACTTCTTTTAACTTCTCCATTAAATTCTTTTTTAACATAACTGTTCAAAAACTTTTGACTGGTAGTGTATATGCAGGTTAAATAAGGCATTAAAATTTCAGGTCAATTTTACTGAGAAATCTGAAATGTGTATATCATCCACAAGTCTATTTTGTCAACATTTAAAGGAACACCAGCATAAAAATAGCTTTAAAGCTAATAGACATAGACTACAACCCACAAAACTCAAATTCTTTTTCCATGAGGCAGCAGGAACAGTCCAGTTTAGAGACACCAATCCCACAGGCCTGCATTTGATAACCCACAGACCCTCACAGCCCCATGATAGAAAATTTGCATAAAACTTATGCTGATTCTGGGAAACATCTGGTAGCAACACTGCAGAAAGACTCGATCAAGGTTATGTAGTGCATCGGGTTTCATCATTTTAATTCCGAATACGCAGTGCACATCGAAACTGTTTGTTTATCCAACAGATCAGAGCGATTGCGCAAATAGCAGTAGTGAGAGTCAAACAAGCTTTAACAAGAAATTTTCAAATCCTGTCATGTCACGCGCAAGCGAAGCATGCTGGGATCATCCACTTCTGCATTGAATTTCATGCAATATTTAACTTGACATCAACAAGTGATTAGCTTAGCGATTCAGCGTATCGCACCGCATTCAAACATATAATTTACACTAATCAAAAGCTTTGAATCACACAGTACAATCTATGCTCTCTGAAACGACACACGTGTGAGCATAAATAGGTTTCATTTACATCCTAAATAACATGAAAATGTGGAAGAGTGGGTAATGTGATTGTAGGAAAGATCGAAATACCCTGAAATGATTTTTCATGCCGAGAGACACTGGGAATGTAACCGTATCTCGCAGGAAGTGCGCATGGAAGCATTTTCCTGTTTGAGCTCATGATTTTTACACAATGGTGGCTCGAATTTCAATATCAAAGATGCTGCACACAAGCAAAGGGGGATTCATACCTTGGGCAATGACAACAATTACAGGTCTCTTTTCAGCTGAAAGCTGCAGTTTACCCATCTGACCTGTCAAACAAACTGTGGCCCTCTGAGGCCCATGAACCGGAGATCACGTGATCTGATGGTAGGATCAGCTCAGCTGAGCGAAGGCCAAGCACTGGAACGCCGCTATCTCTACTCAAACACAGGAAACGGTCATTTCTCAACAACTGAAATGGGGAACAGGGCTGTACTTAATGTCCACTCATCTGTTTCACTTAATCAAGCTCAACCACACACTACAACTACACCAGAGTGAGAAATGAAGAAGTGACCAGCAAGATCTGCTTCGCTATAAATGTCGCATTATTAAATGACATCTGGATTAACCACAAGTAATTATATTTATCAGGCTAAATTTCTCCAGTATACCATGGAAGACTAAAAGAGAAGTGTCATATATACACACATAAAATCAAAAGTAGAAACAAAAGATTGGGATTTTTATTGTTTTTTAGAGAAGGCTTTTCTGCTCAAAGGCTGCATTTATTTAATTAAAAATACAGGAAAAAAATAGTAATATTGTTGCAATTTAAAGCAGTGGTTTTCTATTTTAATATACCTTAAAATAGAATTTATTCTTGTGATGCAAAGCTGAATTTTCATCAGCCGTTACTCCAGTCTTCAGTGTCACATGATCCTTCAGAAATCATTCTAATATGCTGATTTCTTATCATTGTTGGAAACAGTTGTTCTGTTTAATGCATTAACTAACATGAACTAACAATGATCATTTATTTTTACAGCATTTTTTTTTTTTAGATATTATTTAAAAATATTCATGTTCATATTAATTCACAATACATAAACTAATGTTAAAAGATACAACTTTATATTTTAATAATCTATTAATACTTTTTTAAACGTAATATTAATTAACATTAGTAAATGCTATATAATTATTGTTCATGTTAACTAATATAGTTAATGTTAACAAATTAAACTGCAAGGTAAAGTGTTGCCAAAGTTTTTTTATATTGTTCTCTCCCTGTGTTTCCCTCAGGGTTGCCAGGTTTTCACAACAAAACCCACCCAATTGCTACTCAAAACTAGCCCAAAACAAGCCCAATGGCATTTTGAGGGGGTCCCCCAGTAAAAATCATGTTCCGGGGGTAAAATACACGTTTTTTTGGAGGAGTTCCCCCGGTACAGTTTGCATTCCAGGGGATAAATATAACGTTATTGGGGTCGTTTCAACCCGCAGACATGAAAAACCACCAGCGGCAACAGTGTTAAAGTAGCCCAATTCTGCTGTAAATGCATGTGCTTGCTGGAACCTTTGGATCCTGTGATAATTTTTTCAGGATTCTTTGATGAATAAAACCCTAAAAAAAAGAACAGCATTTATTTAAAATAGAAATCTTTTCTAATAATAAAAGTTTTTACTATCACTTTTTATCAATTTAACACATCCTTGCTAAATAAAAAGTATTAAATTCTACCAAAGAAATAATTATCAAAGAATTCTATCAAAGAAATTTTTTTTTTACCAAACTTTGAACTGTAGTGTCTATTACAAAAGATTCCTATTGTAAATAAATGCTGTTCTTTTTAACATTTTATTCATTAAAGAAAAAAATCAATCTTGAAAAAAAAAATATCACAGGATCCAAATAAATAAATAAACAGCACAACTGTCTCCAACATTGATAATAAATTAGCATATTGGAATGATTTCTGAAGGATCATGTGACACTAAAGACTGGAGTACTTATGCCAAAAAAATTCAGCTTTGCATCACAGGAATATATTTTTTTAAGTATATTAAACTAGAAAATCACTGTTTTAAAATACCATCTTCTTTTACAACTGTACTGTTGTTTTCTGTATTTTTTATCAAATAAATGCAGCTTTAATGAGCTTAAAAGACTTCTTTAAAAAACATTAAAAATCTTGCTGATCCCAAATTTTTGAACGGCAAGTGTATATTTATAAAATCACACTAATTAATAAATGAATGGTCTAAAAAAACAATCTTACAAAGTCTATAATCAGCAATCTGAATAAAAATTTGCCCATCCCTAACTGGTATCACAATGTTTGCTTTAATTGCCACACACTCTTAAAAAATAAAGTGTTTTATCGGCATTGATGGTTCCATGTGCAACCTTTAACATCCATGGAACCTTTAAAATGCACAGAAGGATCTTTATATTGGAAAAAGGTTTTTCAAATTTTACATTTCTAACAAATATTTGAAAATGGACAAATAAGAGTGCAGAATGATCAGTCAAACTGGTAACAGTAATACTGAAAGTGATAGGAATTCTGAACATTACAACTTCTAAGAGACTGAGCAAGTGAAGAGCAGCTGAAAAGAAAGTGAAGGTAAAAGAGTGCAACTGAGTAATATCGAAAATCCATACATGATATAACCTATCCAAACATAACAGCCCACAACCCCTCCAGCGTTTCGCACATCCGCAGTTACCTGCACAGTATAGACCAATAACCGGCATCTTCTCATTGTTCTAATCTCAAAGAGAAACTACATTCCTATGGGAAAACACTGTTTTGGTTGTTCGGTTTCAGATTATTTTTTTATTTTTTACTGATGCTGGATTCAAAGCCACTCCTAATTAACTCAGGCCAGTCAAGACTAATTAGTTTGCTGACACCGGGACCTCTGTGCTCCCCCGTGACCCTCTAGATCGCTCCCTCATGTCTAAATGCAAATGAGAGGTCATTCATAGATGATAAACAATCCGCTACAGCCTCTGAAACCCAATGAAGATGTAGTACATAATTATAAACACCGGAATGACACTGAAAATGCGGGAAACATAATCAGACATACAAGTAAGCCACTGCAAAAATATTTATGATGATGATGATAATGTGTGGTTTGCGTGCATAAGCATCACTTTGCATCTCAGTTGGACCTTCAACCTGCTGATCCCTCACTGAAGTCCACTATATGGAGCATACTGTCCCTGTGAGTATAACACATGGTATGATTTCTGCTAATAATTCCATATATATACCGGTGGCCTGGCAACTTCTCCCAGTGCTCCTTGGGCCTTTTGAAAAAGCAGGCTATACTCTCAAAATATAACCACTTTAATTGCTACAATTTAATTCTCGTAGTATAGGCTTTATTTGTGAAATATTTTGGTTTTATTCTCGAAAACTTTTGACTTTATTCTCTAAACATTTCAACTTTATTCGCAAACATTTCAACTTCTCGTAACATTTCGCCAAACATTTCGACTGGCGCACTACAAACAGGCTTAATGAATGCAATCGTAGACAATCGTAGAAAGCGATCATGAAATATTATATCCAAGCATACCGTCCCTGCGAGTATAACACTTTGAATGATTTCTGCTAATAATCCCACATATATTCAAATAATTTCTGGTGCCTTGGAAACTTCTCCCAGTGCTTCCACTCTGGTCCATTTGAATGCATTATTCTCAAACCATTAAAACTTTATTCTTGATTATTTGCAAAACATTTCGATTTTATTCTCGATTATTCTCTAAACCAGGGGTCCCCAAACTTTTTTCTGAGCGGGCCACATCATTTTCTTTTCTTTAATGGAGGGCCGGGTCGGTTTATAAAATAAAATTCCATGGGCCGGACTGACTACTATTATTATTATTATTTTATTATGATTTTACCTGTATTTATAATACCTTTTAATGCTAAAATAGTTTATTATTTTTTATGTACCGGACAGACAAATGATCATTTCTTTTCAAAAGTTATACAGGTGCTTCTCAGTAAATTAGAATGTCATGGAAAAGTTCATTTATTTCAGTAATTCAACTCAAATTGTGAAACTTGTGTATTAAATAAATTGAATGCACACAGAGAGAAGTAGTTTAAGTCTTTGTAGTTTTTTCTTTTAATTGTGATGATTTGGCTCACATTTAACAAAAACCCACCAATTCGCTATCTCAACATAATATAATGACATGCCAATCAGCTAATCAACTCAAAACAACTGCAAAGGTTTCCTGAACCGTCAAGATGGTCTCTCATTTTGGTTCACTAGGCTACACAATTATGGGGAAGACTGCTGATCTGACAGTTGTCCAGAAGACACAAACATTGATTGCCAAAGAAGCTGGCTGTTCACAGAGTGCTGCATCCAAGCATGTTAACAGTAAGTTGAGTTGAAGAAAAAAAGTGTGGAAGAAAAAGATGCACAACCAACCGAGAAAAACTTTGGGTAACTGGGAGATGAGTGAAGTTTTGCTTTTGCACTTGTCCCACAGCAGTGCAAGTCAAATGCTATTGAGTCATTTTGTCATCGCTCTGATTTTTCTAGCTGGCTCGTGCATCACCTGTTCAATCGCGATGACACATTACGTTGAATGTACCATTCTGTTAGTGATTTTAACAAATAATATACCTATGTTAATAACTAAGGGAAATTTTTGTTTGAAAGCCAACCTTTATTATCAAATACCGACATGATATAAGTAAAACATATTTAAAATTACATTTTCAAAATATGTCTCTGGCATTGTTCAGAGGGCCGGTCCAAATGTGAGGGCGGGCCACTTCCGGCCCTCGGGCCTTAGTTTGGGGACCCCTGCTCTAAACATTTTAACTTCATTCTTAATTTTTCAAGAATAAAGTCGAAATGTTCAGAGAATAATTGAGAATAAAGTCAATTTTTCAAGAATAAAGTCGAAATGTTTTATGACTTTATTCTCAATTATTCTCTGAACATTTCAACTTTATTCTTGATTATGCGTGAGACATTCCGTCTTTATTCTCAAAAAATTTAGACTTAATTCTCAATTATTCTCGAGACATTCCGACTTAATTCTCAATTATTCTCGAGACATTCCGACTTTATTCTCAATTATTCTCGAGACATTCCGACTTTATTCTCAATTATTCTCGAGACATTCCGACTTTATTCTCAATTATTCTCGAGACATTCCGACTTTATTCTCAATTATTCTCGAGACATTCCGACTTTATTCTCAATTATTCTCGAGACATTCCGACTTTATTCTCAATTATTCTCGAGACATTCCGACTTTATTCTCAATTATTCTCGAGACATTCCGACTTTATTCTCAATTATTCTCGAGACATTCCGACTTTATTCTCAATTATTCTCGAGACATTCCGACTTTATTCTCAATTATTCTCGAGACATTCCGACTTTATTCTCAATTATTCTCGAGACATTCCGACTTTATTCTCAATTATTCTCGAGACATTCCGACTTTATTCTCAATTATTCTCGAGACATTCCGACTTTATTCTCAATTATTCTCGAGACATTCCGACTTTATTCTCAATTATTCTCGAGACATTCCGACTTTATTCTCAATTATTCTCGAGACATTCCGACTTTATTCTCAATTATTCTCGAGACATTCCGACTTTATTCTCAATTATTCTCGAGACATTCCGACTTTATTCTCAATTATTCTCGAGACATTCCGACTTTATTCTCAATTATTCTCGAGACATTCCGACTTTATTCTCAATTATTCTCGAGACATTCCGACTTTATTCTCAATTATTCTCGAGACATTCCGACTTTATTCTCAATTATTCTCGAGACATTCCGACTTTATTCTCAATTATTCTCGAGACATTCCGACTTTATTCTCAATTATTCTCGAGACATTCCGACTTTATTCTCAATTATTCTCGAGACATTCCGACTTTATTCTCAATTATTCTCGAGACATTCCGACTTTATTCTCAATTATTCTCGAGACATTCCGACTTTATTCTCAATTATTCTCGAGACATTCCGACTTTATTCTCAATTATTCTCGAGACATTCCGACTTTATTCTCAATTATTCTCGAGACATTCCGACTTTATTCTCAATTATTCTCGAGACATTCCGACTTTATTCTCAATTATTCTCGAGACATTCCGACTTTATTCTCAATTATTCTCGAGACATTCCGACTTTATTCTCAATTATTCTCGAGACATTCCGACTTTATTCTCAATTATTCTCGAGACATTCCGACTTTATTCTCAATTATTCTCGAGACATTCCGACTTTATTCTCAATTATTCTCGAGACATTCCGACTTTATTCTCAATTATTCGCGAGACATTCCGACTTTATTCTCAAAACATTTAGACTTTATTCTCGATTAGTTTTGAGACATTCCGACTTTATTCTCAATTATTCGAAACATTCCGACTTTTTTCTTGAAACATTTTGACTTTATTCTTGATTTTTCTCGAGACATTCCGACTTTATTCTCAAATATTCTCGAGACATTCTGACTTTATTCTCGATTATTCGAGACATTCCGATTTTATTCTCGAGACATTCCAACTTTATTCTTAATTATTCTCAAGACATTCTGACTTTATTCTCAATTATTCAAGAGACATTCTGACTTTATTCTCAAAACATTTTGACTTTATTCTCGAGACATTCCAACTTTATTCTCAATTATTCAAGACATTCCGACTTTATTCTTAAATATTCGAGACATTCCGATTTTATTCTCAATTATTTGCTAAACATTATGACTTTATTCTCAAAACATTACAATTTTATTCTTGATTATTCTCAAAACATTTTAATTTCATTCTCAAAACATTCCGACTTTATTCTCGAGACATTTCGACTTTATTTTCATAATTTTAGATTTTTTTATTTTTTAACACGGCACTGAAATGCTGTCGTATTTTAAAGTGACCAGTCACCTAAAAATCTACAGATCTCAGTAAGCACTACATATGGACCCTGTGAATTGGATGGCAGAGTAATGATGAAGAGAAACAGCATGGCAGTAATAGGGATAATCTGTAACGTACAGTCGAACCCTCAGACCTTTCAGTCACTTTTCCCTGAAATCACCGAATCATCCCTAATGAGACTGTCTATCTGCCTGTCTGTCTCTCTGGTCTGGAGCAAAGACGACAGACCGGATCGTTTTCCTTGACACAGGCACACTTCCTGACTGTGTTCGCTCATGACTTCCTCTCTCTAGCAGGTTTTATGCGATGGGGGACCACATGTGATCACTAATCTCTGTCTACCCCCTCCCCCCTGCAAATGAGGGGATTTCACACAAAGCCTCTGATTTTGTGTGTCCGTCAATGATGCGATTTGTTCATGCACCACCACAGACACGTGTGTCTTTATCACTGGGATGTTTTGGTCGGAACAACTGAGACGTCTAAGGCTTTGAGTAAATGGTGTAATGATGAACTCATGATGTAGCAGTATATTAGCAGACAGTATTTATTTAACAGTCCATTATTGAGATTTAATGACACATAATGGCTTGGAGAGACAGTACAATGACTGAACTAATGTTGCTGTCATTGCAAACAGACGTAAAGCAGGTCTAGTCTGGTCTGATATTCTGGACAGCATTGCCAAACGGAAATCATAAAATACAACTAATCTTATAACAGTGCATAAATACGAGAGCTAAACCACGGAAAAAACGTGTGGAAGTTGCTAAATCATATAGAGAAGGACTTAGTAAGCAGGAAAGGGTGCAATATTTTGACAAACTAAAGTTAATAGGTGTTAAAGATACGTTTGTGCAGTATTAATTAATATATTAGGCCCAATATTTCACCTACCTGACTGCAAATGATAAGAACAAACACAAATGTTGTCAGGACTCTTGCCCTGGAAATCCTGGTTCATTTCCGCCAAACACAAACCTGCATTTGTTCCTGTAACAGTTTTTTGCACCCTTCTCCTTGATTTGTTATAACTTTTGGCGATCTATAGCACTCCAAATGTTTTACCCAGTCCAACCAATTAGTACAGCCCAAAACATGACAATAATTTACCATTTCCAGCAGCAATAATTAGCAAAATACGCAAGCTTAATTCGGTTCAGAGAAATCGTTTACATTCAGTGCCGCCAGTGTGGAATTTTTAATATCTACATTACTGGTGTAGTTTTACACTGACATACTGTTTCTTCAAAATATCATGTTTAATTCAATGTGTTACTCGCCATTTGTAATTATTTGTGAAATTTACTAGTTTCAAAGTAAACCCTATACCATTTTTTTCTGTACACACTACCAGTCAAATGTTTATGAACAGTAAGATTTTTAATGTTTTTAAACAAGTCTCTTCTGCTCACAGAGCCTGCATTAATTTGATCCAAAGTACAGCAAAAAATAAAAAAATAAAATTCAGAAAAATCTGTTTTCTATTTGAATATAATTTATTCCTGTGATTTCAATTTCATTTTAGCATCATTACTTCAGTCACATGATCCTTCAGAAATCATTCTAATATTCTGATTTGCTGTTCAAAAAACATGTATCATTATCATTGTTGTTAAAAACAGCTGAGAAGATTTTTTCAGGTTTTTTTGATGAATAGAAAGTTCAGAAACGGTATAGCGTATAATGTTACAAAAGCTTTTTATTTCAAATATTCATCATCCGGAAAAAAATATACTCAACTGTTTTAAATATTGATAATAATAATAAAAATGTTTCTTGAACAACAAATCAGCATATTAGAATAATTTCTGAAGGATCGTGTGACACTGCAGACTAGAACAATGATGCTGAAAATGTAGCTTTGATCAAAAAAGTAAATTACATTTTATAATATATTCAAATAGAAAACAGTTATTTTAAATAGTAAAAATATATATATGTTTTTGCTGTACTTTGGATCAAATAAATGCAGGCTTGGTAAGCAGAAGAGACTTCTGACTGGTAATGTACATAATTATTGAGTTTGTTTGGATGTCTGCTATTACGAAAAACAGTGTACATGCAATTACAGCCCCTATGTTATAGCACAGATCTGAAAATAAAGGATGTGCTCTGTATGTGTGTACACATAAGATCAACCCATCCAGTTAGTCGGAATAACATGAGATAAACAAAACAAATTCTACAGTAGTCCTGAGCACACATCCACAGCGAGAAGTAGACAGCGGAAAGGGAGGTCATTGAGGAAGCACAACAAGGGAAAAGAAAGCACATAAAAGCACAACAAATGCCGGCATTGTTGATTTAAGAGAAAAAAGCCCTCAGCTCACAGCTGATGCTGAAACTGCCGCACTAGTGCACAGAAGGCGCCTCATCTCCATAACACAACAACAGGCCTCACAAAAGCAACCATGGAGACAGCAATCTCACAGCTCTCCTTTCACATGAGCACAATGACACACGCAAACACACAGAGCCTTGGCCATAGCAGTCTGACAAACAACACCAAAACATCACAGCATTTGTACCTGAATCTTCATTTTCCAACAGGAATGCATTGGTAAATCCTTTAGGAGGAGGTCGTCCCCTCCGTCACACACACACATACACACAAACAAAGCCTCGCTGGAGAGGTTACATATCCCCTGTGTGAATCCAGTGGGAGAGGTGAAGCAGATAAACACGGAAGTGGTGCGGAGAAGGATGCAACGGAGGCAGATCCAACTGTCCTACATCCACATTTCTTAAAACAGACAGAGGCAAGTGCACATACGCTCACAGAGCGAGTGAGAGATACTAGCCCGGGCTTGCTCTCTCAGCCGGTAAGCCCAAAAAAACAGCCACTTCCTCCAGCTGACTCCAATCAGCAGGGACAACCCGATGCCTCATGTATCATGCATGAGGGGGCGGAGCCGAGCGTGTTCTTTGGCCAACTGGGTTTCAAATCCCCACCCCCATGCTCCTAACCCACAGCCCCTCCCCCTCCAACTGTCATTTGTCCCTGCGCTCGGTTAATGTGCAGCCTGCCTTCCTTTCTCATCCTTCGGTGGATTCAGCTCGTTGGCTGTAATGTAGTTAAGACTGCACGCTCCCGCAGAAAAAGGTCAAGAACCTCCGATGCTCAGTCACAGCAATTATTCTAATTCATCCAAAAACACTGATTAAAGCGACTCGCTTATAACAAAGCACTAGAGAGCTAGACAGGGGAAAACAAAGTTAAAGACAGAGCGGAGAGAGGTTGGGGTCATGGGGGCGGTACGCCAAGGAGTACAAAATGCAGAATTGAAAGTGGAGGAGAAATGATGTTGCTGAAACCAAGGACATTTAGGATTTACATTACATACGCAAGTCAAAGAGCAAACCAGACTGTGCCAGAAAACACAGAAGTTTTTTTTTTTTTTACATTAAGTAATTCTCAAAAATTAGGAATTATGATATATATAACACAAATTTAAATTTGCATGGTTTTATATAATATAGCACTGAACTAAATAATAAATTATAAATTAAAGGTTGTATCAGCGATTTCTAGCCTAAAATATAAAGTGTCAATTTCAGCTGACCTTTCATCACGATCCACTCGCTGCCTGCCCCATAAATTGTCTGTGAAAAAAACGCGTCTCTCTGGTCAGCCTAGGGTCCGAGATATGCCAAAAAAACAATCGGCACTACCAACCGTTCCACTGATAAACAAACAGTGTTCCAACCAATCA
>NC_133362.1:34183291-34230251 GCF_049309525.1 Garra rufa | reverse complement strand
ATCAAATAAAAAATGGTCATAAAAAGGGGTCTATAAGCTAACAAAAATATAAATTAATAAAATAAAACAAATAATAAAATAAGATAAAATAATAAGAAGGGTTATAACATTAAGTCAAATACAAAAAAAAATGACTTTTTTATTTAGCACTAATGAAGCTAAATAAAATAATAAAACAAAAACACTAAGTAAAATATTAAACCACTGTGGAAAAAGATCCTTTTTCATTTTTTTTTAATTTAGCACTAATGAAGCTAAATAAATTTAATAAATAATATCAAATAAATCTAAATAAAATGAAAAAAAAAATAATAATTAAATGAAATTAAAAATTAAATCAAATCTAAATTAAATAAATTAAGTAAAATATTAAATATTCGCTGTGGCAGCAAAAGATCCTTTCATTAAGTAATAAAAGGATAATGAAGCATAATGAATAATTACAATACATTATACCAAACAAAACGAAAAAAAAAAATATATAGATAGATAGAATAATAGTTTATTCTGCCTTGTGAAACACACTTTAATATCTGTTATGCATCTTGCTTTAGGTAGTCCTTTATATAAAGATGAACTCAATTTCTATTATCTCCTATAAACATATAGATTGCACAAGGGGTTTGTAAACCTATAAGGTGTACACATCTTTCATGATCTGAAAAGTATTGTTCTTGAGAACTGCAGATGAGGAAATACATGATTAAATAAGGAAACTATGATCACAGTTGACCTGGACTAATAATGACGAAGCACTTTCCAGTTAAGCAGTTATAAAATACTATGCAAAGAGCTGTAAGTACCAGGAAAAATGCTGCTCAAAATACCTACATAGGGAGGCTGTGGGTGTGAAAGTGGGCGTAAGGGAGCTGCAGCTCTCGTGTATTCACCTGAGGCCTACTATTTAAGAGCGTGTCAAGCCCTTAAGCTGGATAATGAACTAAGTGTGGCCTGTGCCTTTCACTTTCATTAGCCTGCCCTGCTAAATGGCTCACACTCTTAAAAACCTCCGCTATTTAAGTCCTTTACAGACTTTGCTCTGTCAACACAGTAAAGATTACTCATTAAAGCACCTGAATGAAAAACAGCCTGTTTTCTTTGTGTGCTGAGAGCTTGGTAAATACTGCTCACATTTTTGTACTACAGCTATTTTTGCAGTGACTGAGAGGAAAAACTCCACTGTGACTGCACTGATATTTAAATGCTGCGAAATGTTTAATAAAAATGATTATATTCAAAGGAGTCACAGTTCAATATCAAATACTTCATCTTTTGACGTTCAGGCTTCACGCAGTGCTGTGCAAATCTGCATATCATGTGACAACCCATAATCAAAGATATCAAACAAAGTAAATGAGACCCCATGTGATGACTGGAAAGTGCTAAAATATACAAAATCAGTTTTATCATCAAAATGACTGCTAAAAAAATAAGCATAAAATTTCCAGCAAGATTATCTATAGTGAGATGTTTTTTTTTTTTGCTTCTGAGCTCCTTGTGTAAAGTATTCCTCGCATAAATCTCCAAAAACTGAAATATGAGGAACTAAATCACGTGTCTTGATGTTTTTTTAATGACAGGTGCAGTTTTATGAGAGCTGGTTTATCATTTATGTGATGATAAGAGTGACATAAAAGCCCTACTTCTCGTCACAAGGAGGAAACGTCTCATTTACATGGGAATTTTTTATTTAATAAAATGCAAAATGCCATTTCAAAGCTGTTAAGAAATAAAGCCAGTAAATCTTCTCAATTGGTGTGGTATTATTTTCTAAAGTAAGTTATTTTCTAAAGTAATTTTCTAGTAAGTAACATACAGTAGTTTTGAGTATCAGTATTAATTATAATATAATAATAATATTAAAAAAAAAAAAATATATATATATATATATATATATATTTATTTCATGGTCAAAAGAAAAACATTTAATTAATTAATTTAATAGCTGTGTTATTATTTTATAAATAATATTTTTTTTATTGAATAAAATGCAAAATGCCAAAGCTATTAAGAAATATTTAAAGCCAGTAATTATAAATTAATAATTAATAAAATAAAAATAATATGAAAATGAGAAAGACTGTTTCTTGGTCAGAAAGAAATATTAGTTAATTAATTTAATATAATTGCTGTTATTATTTTAGAATTAATATTATGAAAACTTTTTTAATTAATAAAATGCAAAATGCTATTTCAAAGCTGTTAAGAAATATTTAAAGCCTGTACATTTTCTCAATTGGTGTAGTATTTTCTAAATAATATTAATATAAAAATCCAATTTTCTAGTAAATTAAAAAATAACACATTCGTTTTGAGTATCTGTATTTATTATTAATAATAATAATATAAAATAAATAATAAAAAATAAAAAAAACTGTTTAATGGTTAGAAAGAAATATTAATGAATGAATTTAATTGCTGTGGTATTATTTTATAAATAATATTACCATACAAAATATTTTTCTAGTGTGTTAAAAATAAGTCGTTTTTGAGCATAAATATTATTTATTGAAGTAAATAACATTCATAAAATGCTGTTTTTTGGTCAGTAAGACCATTAATTCTCAGAATTGCATGATATAAAGACGCAATTGCGAGTTATAAAGTCAGAATTGCGAGATATGAACTCCCAAACCTGACAATTTTTCTCAGAATCACAAAGCGCTGTTTCCTGGTCAGTAAGAAATTTTTAAAGCTGGGAAATTTTCTCAACTGGTGTGGTATATTTCTTATGGAAGCCCATTTCCACCACAAAATAAAAAAATAATAATTGCGACTTATCTATTCCGACTTTTTTTTCTCGCACTTGCGTAATATATACTCGCATTTACAAGTTATAAAGTCAGATTTGCGAGACATAAACTTGCGAATCTGACTATTTTCTTCAGAACTGTGAGATATAAACCAAATTGTGAGTTATAAAGTCAGAATTATGAGACATAAACTCATGAATCTGACTATTTTCCTCAGAACTGCGAGACAAACTCACAAATCTGACTATTTTTCTCAGAATTGAGAGATATAAACTTGCAAATCTGACTATTTTTCTCAGAATTGTGTGATATAAACCCGCAATTGTGAGTTATAAAGTCAGAACTGCCAGACAAATTCATGAATCTGACTTTTTTCTCAGAATTGTGTATAAAGTCAGAATTGCAAGACATAAACTCACGAATCTGGCTATTTTTCTCAGAATTGTGAGATACACATTTGCAATTGTGAGTTATAAAGTCATAACTGCGAGACAAAAACTCATAAATTGTACTGTTTTTCTCAGAATTGTGTATAAAGTCAGAATTGCAAGACATAAACTCACAAATCTGGCAATTTTTCTCAGAATTGCAAGACATAAACTTGCAATTGTAAGTTATAAAGTCATAATTGCGAGACATAAACTCACAAATCTGCCTATTTTCCTCAGATTTGCGAGACATACATTTGCAATTGTGAGTTATAAAGTCATAACTGCGAGACAAAAACTCATAAATTGTACTGTTTTTCTCAGAATTGTGAATAAAGTCAGAATTGCAAGACATAAACTCATCAATCTGACTATTTTCCTCAGAATTGTGAGACATAAACTTGCAATTATAAGTTATAAAGTCATAATTGCGAGACATAAACTCACAAATTGGACTATTTTCCTCAGAATTGTGTATAAAGTCAGAATTGTGAGACATAAACTCACGAATCTGCCTATTTTCCTCAGAATTGCGAGATACACATTTGCAATTGTGAGTTATAAAGTCATAACTGCGAGACAAAAACTCGAATTGTACTGTTTTTCTCAGAATTGTGTATAAAGTCAGAATTGCAAGACATAAACTCACAAATCTGGCAATTTTTCTCAGAATTGCAAGACATAAACTTGCAATTGTAAGTTATAAAGTCATAATTGCGAGACATAAACTCACAAATCTGCCTATTTTCCTCAGATTTGCGAGACATACATTTGCAATTGTGAGTTATAAAGTCATAACTGCGAGACAAAAACTCATAAATTGTACTGTTTTTCTCAGAATTGTGAATAAAGTCAGAATTGCAAGACATAAACTCATCAATCTGACTATTTTCCTCAGAATTGTGAGACATAAACTTGCAATTATAAGTTATAAAGTCATAATTGCGAGACATAAACTCACAAATTGGACTATTTTCCTCAGAATTGTGTATAAAGTCAGAATTGTGAGACATAAACTCACGAATCTGCCTATTTTCCTCAGAATTGCGAGATACACATTTGCAATTGTGAGTTATAAAGTCATAACTGCGAGACAAAAACTCGAATTGTACTGTTTTTCTCAGAATTGTGTATAAAGTCAGAATTGCAAGACATAAACTCATCAATCTGACTATTTTCCTCAGAATTGCATATGAAGTCACAATTGTGAGACATAAACTCACGAATCTGCCTATTTTCCTCAGAATTGCGAGATATACATTTGCAATTGTGAGTTATAAAGTCATAACTGCGAGACAAAACTCATAAATTGTACTGTTTTTCTCAGAATTGTGTATAAAGTCAGAATTGCAAGACAAACTCATCAATCTGACTATTTTCCTCAGAATTGCGAGACATAAACTTGCAATTGTAAGTTATAAAGTCATAAATGCGAGACATAAACTCACGAATCTGCCTATTTTCCTCAGAATTGCGAGATATACATTTGCAATTGTGAGTTATAAAATCGGAATTGCAAGATATAAACTTGCTGAATCTGACTATTTTTCTCAGAATTATGAGATAAAAAATCGCTAATGCGAGTTCCAAACTCAGAATTGCGAGATATAAACTCAGAATTGTGAGATACAAACTTGCGAATCTGACTATTTTTCTCAGAACTGCGTAAATAAAATTTGCAATTCAGAGAACATTTCAGTCTTTTCCCCCCTCAGAATTGGACTTTATAAATTGCTTTACAACTGCAAGTTTATATCTCACAATTCTGAGAAAAAAAAAGAATTGCCGTGAAATAAAGTCTGAATTGCAAGATACAAATTTGCATTTGCGAGAAAAAGAGTCAAAATTTGTGAGTCTTTAATTGCACAATTCTGACTTTATTTCTCCCAAATGTGAGTTTATATCACACAACTCAAAAAAAAAAAAAAGGTCAGAATTGTGAGATAATAAAATTAATTTTTTATTCAGTGTTGAACACGGGCTTCCATAATTTCCTAAACAATATTTATATTCAATGTTTTTTTGTCTAGTGAGTACAAAAAGCAGCAAATAGTTTTTGAGCATCAACCTTATTTTTTATACTAAATAATATTAACAATGTAAAACGCTTCATGGTCAGCAAAACATACTTAAAGCCGGTAAATGTTGTCAATTGGTGTGGAGTGGCAAGCTATCTGTCCACAAATAAGAGACGGTGCTAAAAGCATTGAGACAAGTCATTCAGTAGACTGCTGAAAAATAAAAGGTGGTGGCACAGAAAAACGAGAGAGAAGAGCCGAGTGAAATGAGGCACTGAGCGAATCACGGAGGGGTAGGTGAGGAGACTGTGAGACACTTTGAGCTAAATGTAGTGAAGAGGATATCAGATAACCCCTGGGGCATGAAATTGCGATGTAATAGTGCTTTCAGTTCATATTCAAGAAGAAAGTCAAAGCTTCTCACAGAGGCCAGGGGCTGCCAATCCACACACAAACTCTGAGCGAGACAGAAGATGAGGTTGTGCAAACCATCAACAAAATGCTCATATAAGCCCAAACTCATTTACGTTTGACTGAAAGGAAAGCAAAATGGACTTCCTACTTCAGCAGCCTTCAAATCTACATTTTCATCTCTCAGCTCTCATTATGTGTATTGTTAGTGTAGCGACTGGAAATGTGTGTTTTTATCAAATTTAAGTTACACGCAAATATCTGCAAGTGAAACGAATTACCATCCAGTAAATAGAAAGTTTTAAGTGACCCCTTTTGAAAACACAAGCTCTGCTTTTGGGATGTTATTTTTGCAGGCCGGGACAGAGCGGAAAGCACATCTGAAGCAGGTCACCCACTTACACCCCAGTGATGAGAGCTGCGGATATGGATCTATGCCGGTCACTCAATTCCCATCAATCAGTTCACATCAAATGCAAAAACATCAGAGAGATTAGCCAGTTCAACTAGAAAATTAACACTAAGACTCTGTGAGCAGCGATTCATGAACTTAACACAATTATGTATTAAGAAATAATATTAAATTTTAATAAAATAATAGAATATATTTTTAGAAATATTACTGAAACACCAAAATGTTTTCGAAATAATATTAATATTAAAATAAATAATATAAAAGAGCTATTTAAGGATGCATATTGTGTCTCTGCTAGACTCTCTCCATGATACATTAATTTCGAAGCATTATAGACACATTAGTCCAGCAAATCTGGATTCATGAGGGTTCATTTCCATCCAAAAAGCTTGATTTTCCACTGCATATTAAAGTGAAAGTGATGTAATAGGAAGTGATGCAGAACAAGGCATTTCCAATCATACTAAATAGAGAAGAGATTCCCGTCCACAGGACAGGAACATGAACACTTATGTTTGTTTTCTTTTATATGACACATTGAAAATAACACATTTATGACATTTTTTATCATGACATTTAACATTCAGTTAACGTCTCCCCTCTGCCATTTTAAAGCTTTATCGCATAGAAAAAGTCTAAAAAAATAATAAAGATACGCAGAGATTATATATAATAAGAGCTGAAAGGAATAGAGATGACTGGCGCTGACATGAGCAACATGATATGGTTATATTGCTGATCTATCTGTAATTTGTATTTGTTATGGACAAGACGAGACGATACTATATTTAATGTAAATCTTCAAGATGAAACAGACAGGAACACAGAGATCTTTCACACACGTTAACAACATTAAGGACCAACATGGAATTCAACTCAATGACAGACTTATAAAGGCAAACTAATCATCAAACACAGGTGACGGGGATCAGGACAAACGAGGGCAAAACCAAAGCAGACAGACCGACGGGAATGGGAATGGGAGAAACCAAGTCGACAAACAGACAGAACTGTGACAGTATTAGTAGTATCAGTGTATTAGCAAAGTATGTTGGAATTTAAAGAAGGACCTAAACATTTTTATTGTAGGTTTTGAGCTGAACATCAAAATGCTGATGCTTTAAATAGCCTGGGTTGTAAAATAAAATAAAATAAAATAAAATAACAATACAAAACAGTAAAATAAGATAAGATAAGGTAAGGTAAATTAAAATAAAATAAACACAATAAAATACAAATTTAAATAAAACACAATAAAACAAAACAAAAGCAATCAATAAATAAAATAAAACAATAAAATAAGATAAAATAAAACAAAACAAAATAAAATAAAATAAAAAAAACAATAAAATAAAACAAGATAAAATAAAATATAATAAATAAAATAAAATAAATAAAACAAAGCAATAAAATAAATAAATAAATAACAAAATAACATAAGATAAAATAAAACACAATAAAATAAGATCAAATAAAATAAAACACAATAAAAGAAAATAAGATCAAATAAAACACAATAAAACAAAACAAATAAATAAATTAAAACAAAAAAATAAAAAACAATACAATTGAAAAAATGGAAATAAAATAAAATAAAGCACAATAAAACAAAATAAATAAATAAAAAAATTAAATAAGATAAAACAAAATAAAAAAAATAAAAAAATTAAAATAAGATAAAACAAAATAAAAAACAATAAAATGAAATAAAATAAAGTATAATAAAATTAAATATATAAATAAACTAAATACAACAAAATAAAACAATACAACAATAAAAAATACAACAAAATAAGCTCAAATAAAATAAAACACAATACAATAAAATAAAATAAATAAATAAAATTAAATAAAGCACAATAAAACAAAACAAATAAACAAAATAAACCAAAAATAAATAAATAAAATAAAAAATAATAAAATAAGATAAAATAAAATAAAACACAAAATAAGATAAAATAAAATAGGATAGGATGAAATAAATAAAATAATACAATATTTAGAATATTATATAAAAAAATATAAAGACATAAGACAAAACAAAACAATACAAAATAAATAAAATAAGATCAAATTAAATAAAACAATAAATAAAATAAAATATTATAAAACTGCTCTTTTTATGTTTCAATTATCATGTTTTTTAATCAATTTCTGAAGTGTTGACCTTCATGGAGCAGTCCCAGAATGTACTGCTAAAGACACTGGTAGACAAAACAAATAAGAATATATTATATGTGAAATGTAAATAGAATGAATTACTTTTTATTTTATTATTAAAAAAAATTCTTTACTATTTTACCCAATATTTGTGTGCAGGGTATTTCTTCTTTGTTTATCAAAGTATCATTTTGTTGGCTTAGCAACATGTTAACACCAAAAATCAAATCTGTATGCTTCAAACAAAGAGTGCTATTTGAATGACCCACACAAATTAGAACGTTCCAAAACTTTCTTTTACAACAATACATTTCTATTTTGACTATCTATGTACTCAGAAGACAACAAAACAGTTCACTAGGTTTTGCAACAGACGCAATTTTGTTGAGAACAGCAAACTATTAGTGCATCCTTAAAGAGAAGTGGTCTATGCTGAATCACAAAAACAGAAGGGTCTGAAGGGTCTCTGTCTGCTGATTGTGGAGACAAAAACCACCCTGACCGCATAAAACATATCTCATTTAGACTGCAAGTCTAACCTTGGCAGTCTATAAGTGTAATTAGAGGAGATTAGACACTATTAAATAGCCTATTTTAGTGAGATGAGTATAAACAAAGTTTAAGAGCCACTCCATCTCTATTCCCAGAGTAGCCTGTATTTACCCCAAAGAGAAAAGGGAGCTTTTTAAGGTCCCGCTGATGGGAATGGCCTATAGTCTGGATTGAAAGACTCAAGATCTTCGAGAGCAGAGTAAAGGGAGTGTCAGCTCAGGAAACTGCACAGCTGAGGCTGCGATTGGGTTTGGGCTGGAATTCCCCTTTAGTTCCTGTGGCCATCATTCAATACAGATGATGACGATTCCCTCAGTAACGCAGACTTCAGCTGCAACTGTATGACAAGGCTCTTTATAATCAGACTTAAGGCATTACATGGCTTACTCCACTGGGGATTGTGGGACTGGTCTTGCTGCGAGCTGGCCCACTGGTTGGCAGATTGTGTCCATACACTGAACCCACACAGATGGACATCTCCACTAGCTGTGGCTGATTGCAGCCAATCCGCACAGGGGGCAGATTGAAGGACATCCACAAATACAAGCTAAGGGTCAAGGGGTCAGGAGTTGTTATTCATACAGTCCATTACTGTATACAGCCTGAATCTCTCATGAATGTCAAATGCTTGTCATTGTTGGTGACTCATTCTGAGCTATTTTCATTGTTTTGTTTCGATTTTGAAAATAAACAGATTTCACAAGCATCAATAACGAGGCTTTAAAGAGACAGTTCACCCAAAAATTTCTCAACCTCATGTCGTTCCAAACCTGTAAGACCTTCGTTCATCTTTGAGACACCAATTAAGATATTTTTGATGAAATCTGACAGCTTTCTGACCCTGCATAGACAGCAAGCAACTGACACGTCCAAGGCCCAGAAAGGTAGTAAGGACATCATTAAAATAGTCCAAAATAGTTAAAGTAGTCCATTCATCATGATACTCTCATGAACGCACGTCGAAGACTGACATAGAGGAGAAGAAATTGTTGAAATACAGCTGCAAGCATTGACTACCAGGGTTCAAGTGCTTAGGCATTTAAGCACATAAGGACACATTATTAATAAACTAAATCAACCATTTAAAAAAAGCATATTTGCCAAATCCAAATAATTTACCATAGAAATATTATGTTTTTAACGATTATGACTGTTATAGAGACAGCTGTGGTCCGATCTCCTTAAAACTTTGCATGCTTGTGTAGAATCACCTGTTGCATGTGTTCATTAGGTTTTGTGAAGTTTTGAGTTTTCCTTTAGGTTTTATAGGATTTTGGGTAAATTTGGACAGGCCCCTTTTCTAAATGACCCTGTTATAGCTTCCCAAAGGGTAATTTTTTTTTTTTTTTTTTTTGATAATTATTGACCTAGAGAGTCCAGAGACTTTTTCAGATTGAGCAAAAAACCTAGGACTAGTTCACAAAAGTAGGTTTTTTTTTTACATCTTCTAAGTCATTTAACAAATGATTTGATTGACAGCAGTGTTTCTGGAGTCAAAGTTGTGTGGAATAAAGAGAACTATCGTATGATATGAATATCACGTATATGTATGAAAAACTGAACAATGCACAATCGTTTATGCCCTTAAAAAATGCAATATTGCCTCCCGGTGTTGATTTCTTTCAAATTTCTCACAGACCTTTGGGTCTAACAGGCCCGACAAGTTTAGTTTCAATCAGTCTGTTAACCTTGTCTAATAGGTGATCAAACTTCATCGGGTAATGGAGGCCATGTTCTTTTGAGATATGCAAATGTCCTTATAGACACTTGTGGCACTTTGTACCAAGACTGTGCATAGTGATTTTCATGTTGATAGAACAAATGGTTGCATAGGTATAGCCATTTTTATGGTTTTCTTTCCCCTTTTATAGCACCACCAAGTGGCCAAGCTCCACGATTTTTGTCCTGCAACCTCAGATTGAGCTCTTACTAATTGTTCTAAGTTTGACGATGAGCCGAAAGTTAAACATTTTTTTTTTTTCATAATTATTGATATTTTCTCCTCCTTTATCTTCCTGTATTGGCTTGGTTTTGATCTGACGAAAAACCTAGGACTTGTTCGCAAAAGTAGGTTTTGCAAAAAATGGTTGAATCTGAGGCGAGCGTTTTGTCCGACGTGAGCCAAGGATTCAAATAATAAAGACACTTGAGCCTGCGACTGACAGTTTAGGAGTTACTAGCGATTATATACTTTTGATCGCTGTAGCGCCCCTGTCAGGCTGATTGGGGCGAGCCTTGGTGATGTTGTCGGCAGTGAGAGTACCATCCCTTCAAGTTTCAAATCTCTATGACTTACGGTTTGGTCTGCACAATCAGTTTTACATGGAGATTGCTGTTCCTTGGCCGTTCCATTCTAACAATTACAATAGGGTTTCAGCGCTACGTGCTTGAACCCCTAATATAATTGTTATTTTTGTTTTCTTTGCGCACAAAAGGTATTCTCGTAGCTTTATAATGGTTGAACCACTGATGGAACATGGACTATTTTAACAATGCCCTTACTATCTTTCCAGGCCTTGAACGTGACAGTTGTGTTGCTGTCTATGCAGGGTCAGAAAGCACTCGGATTCATCAAAAATATCTTAATTTGTGTTTCAAAGTTGAACAAAGGTCTTATGGGTTTGGAACGACATGAGGGTGAGTAATAAATGACAGAATTTACAATTTAGGGTGAAGTATGTCTTTAAATAAACAGAGTTTACGTCATAAGTCATATTTCTAACTTGAACAGACAAATAATTAAACATTTTAACCCTGAAAAGATGTTTAAAAAGTTCAAGACAAGAAGATGTGTCAGGTCAAAACAAAGAGAACATCTGTGCTGAAATTCTTAATGCATATGCCTTTTTTTTGGTCAGCCTAATAGTGTTGCCATGTCCATCATTGTTTATGATGTCGCGGGTTGAAGCGACCCCAGTATATTGTGGTTTACCTGGAAACTTAAAGCTTCACTAGGTATACATCACATTTTAGCACAATAAACTTGATATTTTGGCCTTCATCAAACCTGGAACTAATCGAGCCATTTGTGCCAGCCTAGAAAGCTATTGTAAAAATGTAAAATATATGAATTATAATCGTTTTTTGAACTACCAAGCATGAGAGCATGTTCTAGTGCAGTGGTTCTCAACTCCAGTCCTCGAGGCCCACTGCTCTGCACATTTTGCATGTTTCTGAGTCTGACACACTCAGTTCAGTTCATGCATCTTTCTTCTAATGAGCTGATGATCAAAATCAGGTGCCTTAAATGAGGAAGACATACAAAATGTGCAGAGCAGTGGGCCCTGAGGACTGGAGTTGAGAAACACTGTTCTAGTGCACCCCCAAAACAAAATAATGACTTTGTAAAAGAGCATAATAGGACCCATTTAAAAGCGACAGTTTTGCTTTGGGGCTTTAAGTGAACATTAAGGATCAGAATGTTCTGTTTCCTCAAGAAATGATATGATGTTGTGTCTCAAATGTTGTAATTGAGCCCTGCCAGTAATGTTTTCTAGGCTAACATTCCAACAGGAAGTGAAATAGCACGTAGTGCAAGCTCATGAATCTGACTGATAGAAGCTGTATGAAAGTGAAACAACTTGGATTAGCAAAGACTAGAAAACTTGACGTTGTATGGCTGAAGTCTACGCCATCATAACTATTCTATCTCATATTCCATTCTAACTCATTTCTGTACTAAAATCTGACCTAGAAATAGGACAGAACTATACCTGGTAACAGCCACAATGACTAAGCTAGAAAGCTGGGTAGGGACTGTGAGTTTCAGTAGAGTCTGCGGGCTGCATTTAAGGTTTGGGATCGGGTCATTAATTAAGATCAGTCATGAGGCTCACAGGGGAGAATTGCCAAGGAACTGCTTTGATTACAAGCGACACAATTGCTCATCACCTCAAGGCCACACAAAATAAAAAGGGCTCGAAAGAGTATTGAACAGTGTGTCTCTAGAGCAGAAACAGCTAGACTCACTTCCCATCAGGCAAACAGTCATTTACTGTAAAAACTAAATCGGTGACTTTCAGTTCCTATATTAAACTCTACAGTTGTTTATGATAAGAACCGAAATAAAATGTGCAATGTTTCTAAATCATCAAATGAGACCTAAGGCATTTTCTACAAGTTGGCAACAGAGGTGGTGACTTTTCAAAAAAGTTAAGATTTACTTCTCTTGGGTGCATTGTGCTTTTACTGTGCTCCTTAAAGCAGCAAAAACAGACTAAAAGTCACATGACAGTAGGCCGTGCCTCCATGTCACTGGGACTGGTCAATTAGCTTGTCAGTGGGTTGATGCCCACATATGAAAATGTGCTGAATGGGTTAAACTGGTAGAAATGGAAGGATTGATTACAAAGCATTACCTTATTCATCACCCATTTCAGTCACATCAAAATGAACCTGACTTGAAAAACACAAAATGATCAGAGAGTTTTTAATGAGCTCATTATTTGAGTACATTTTGATGCATTGAAAACTTGATGCCTTTTGATGTGACTTTATGAATAGAATGTTAAAATGTTATAGTATGGGTGGCTTATTGATAATCCCAAGTATAAGGTGAATGGGGTTGGATAAGCGTTTAATCATGAAACCATGTCAAATGCAGCCAACCATGTCAAATGAACAAACTGTCATGAATAAATTCAAAGGCAAAAAGTCCCCTGCATGCCACTGAATGCAAGTCATTTCGAGCCTCATCATCCTTTGTGAAAGGCTGCATAGAGCCCTGACCCTTGATGGAGTGATTTATCTGCAGATGTCTGATCAACACACTGCTAAAGAATGCCAGCATCCCACACACCAGTCCAGTACTGCTGCCTCCATCTGTTCATGGCTTTACATACCAGTGGGTGACTTCTACCAGGAGGTGAATTTCTATACAGTTTACATGCAGTACACTAACGTCCAAACGTTTGGGCACAGCTTTTCGAGTAATAATTACAATTTTCTACTCCACTATGAAACTATGAAATAACACAAATGGACTTACGGGAATTATGTAGAGACCACTAGATTCCAGCTCAGCTGTAAGGCCAAATGAAACAAAACACCTCCAGAATGTTTCCCTGCCTATGGCATGAGACTTTACATAAGCGGTTTGGAAAATAAATGGGAAAAAACAAAACAAAAAAACAAAACAGCTCGAGACATAAGTGGTTTAAAAAATGGATGCAAAACAAAACAAAATGCCTCCAGAATTTTTCCCTGTGTATGGCTCAAGACTTTGCATAAGCAAAACAAAACAAAAAACAAAATGCTTCCCTGCATACAACCTGAGACTTTACATAAGCGGTTTGGAAAATGGATGCAAAACAAAACAAAACAAAACAAAACAAAACAAAAAACTACACTAAATCTAAACAAAACAAAATGACTCCAGAGGTTTTCTCTACTCTACGTAAGCCGTTTGGAAAATGGATGCAAAACAAAACTAAACAAAAACATCAACAAAACAAAATGCCTCCAGATTTCTTACTTCCATACAGCCTGAGACTTCACATAAGCAATTTTGGAAATGGATGCAAAACAAACGCTTCCGGAGTTTTTCCATGCCTACGGTCCAAGACTTTACATAAGCAGTTTGGAAAATGGATGAAAAACAAAACTAAACAAAAACAAAACAAAAACTAACAAACAAAAAAAACAAAGCAAAACAAAACGCCTCCAAAGTGTTTTCCCTGCATACAGCCCAAGACTTTACTTAAGAAGTTTGGAAAATGGATGAAAAACAAAAAAACTAAAAAAACTAAACTAAACAAAATGCCTCTAGAGTTGTTCCCTGCATACAACCTGAGATATTAACATAAGTGGTTTGGAAAATGCATGCAAAACAAACAAACAAACAAAAAACTAAACAAAAAACAAACAGCCTGACACTTTACGTAAGCAGTTTAGAAAATGGGTGCAAAACTAAACAAAAAGAAAACCAAATGCCTCCAGATTTTGGAAAAGGGATGCAAAACTAAACTATACTAAACTAAACAAAAAACATACAGCCAGATACTTTACATAAGCGGTTTGGAAAATGGATGCAAAACAAAGAAAAACAAAATTAAACAAAACAAAAAAACAAAACAAAATGCCTCCAGAGTATTTCACTGCCCAAGACTTTACATAAACAGTTTGAAAAAATGGATGCAAAACAAAACAAAACAAAAAACTAAACAAAGCAAAACAAAATGCCTCCAAAGTGTTTTCCCTGCATACGGCCCAAGACTTTACTTAAGAAGTTTGGAAAATGGATGAAAAACTAAACTAAACAAAAACTAAACTAAATAAAAAACTAAACTAAACAAAATGCCACTAGAGAAATTACAACCTGAGAAATTAACATAAGTGGTTTGGAAAATGTATGCAAAACAAACAAACAAACAAACAAAAAACTAAACAAAAAACAAACAGCCTGAGACTTTACGTATGCAGTTTAGAAAATGGGTGCAAAACAAAACAAAAAAACGAAACAAAAAGAAAACAAAATGCCTCCAGATTTTGGAAAATGAATGCAAAATGAATGTTCCCTGCATACAACCTGAAATATGAAGATAACTGGTTCAGAAAATATATGCAAAACAAAACAAAACAAAAAATAAATAAATAAATAAACTAAACAAAGCAAAACAAAATGCCTCCAAAGTGTTTTCCCTGCATACGGCCCAAGACTTTACTTGGAAGTTTGGAAAATGGATGAAAAACAAAACAAAACAAAAAACTAAACAAAAACTAAACTTAATAAAAAACTAAACTAAACAAAATGCCTCTAGAGTTCCCTGCATACAACCTGAGATATTAAGATAAGTGGTTTGGAAAATGTCTGCAAAACAAACAAACAAACAAACAAACAAAAAACTTAACAAAAAACAAACAGCCCGAGAATTTACGTAAGCAGTTTAGAAAATGGATGCAAAGCAAAACAAAAAACTAAAAAAAAAATGTCTCCAGATTTTAGAAAATGGATGCAAAACAAAACAAAACTAAGCTAAACTAAACTAAAAACAAAACAAAATTTCTCCAGAGCTTTTCCTGCATACGACCAGAGACTTTACATAAGTGGTTTGGAAAATGGATGCAAAACAAAAAATAAATAAATAAACTAAACTAAACAAATACCAAAACAAAACAAAACAAAACAAAACGTTTTTGGCTGCATACGACCAGAGTCTTGATATAATTTGGAAAATGGATGCAAAACAAAACATACATAACTAAACAAACAAAACAAAAACAAAATGCACAGGCACTATTTACATCCATCTAAAAACTCAAGTACTGTATTTGCACAGAACCTACATCCTATAACCTAAATCAAAAGATTTTTACGATTGTGAGAAACAATCCAAGTGCTATTAACCAGTAAAAAGTATCTATGTAATTTTGAACATATAAAGCTCATATTTGTAGTGCATGAACTGCTCTTTTCAAATGGGAACCTGTTACAGATAAAGACACAATTCCTCTTTCATTTTCATACATTAGTGAAACACACTAAATATCTGGTGAGCGAGGAGAAGCAAAAATGACTGAAAAAAAGGTCCGACGCCTCATTTGCAACAATTAATGAAAATAATGAGTTAATTCGTGAGGTACCATAATGAGGCTAACTAAGCCATTGTTGTGTCAATGATTGCAGTCCACAATGTGGAATTTTCAAGGAAAAAGTCTAATTAGAATAAATTCTGTCTTTTCCACAGTCAAAAAGAGAGAGAACTCCAAGACAGCGAGACACCTGGACTTAGGGGTGTGCGATATGACGATTTTTGATCGTGGACGATTAAAATGTCTCCACGATCTGCTTTTGAATAAATATCGTAGTATCGTGCTACAGTGTGCCTCCGTCTTAATATACTGTACATTCACTCACGGGACACTGCACTTATTCATATTCGCGATCACAAAAGTACATTATTTGAATGTGCTTCAAAGTCTTGCCGGTAAAATAACGCCATTTGGTCCGCGCGCTGTTCTGGCATGCGCTTCATGAGAGCGTAAACCTGAAGCACGTGCGCTAAAAGCCTGTCAGACAGCACCTGATTACTAAACTGAGCTATCTTTGGCGTTTAATTTGCTTATACTGTCAAAAACACGCAAGGATTACATATAAACACAGTCGGTTGTCTAAAGTGAAAGTAAACAGTTAAGAGAAAAACAGATGCGCCTGTATAGATGCGTGCAGCTCTGCGGCAGAGCTAAACATGCTGTCGATTGTCATTAAAGGGACAGTACACCCAAAAATGTTGTCACTCACATGTCCTAAATCTCTATTAATTTTTTTCTTGTGCTTAACACAAAAGAAGATATTTTGAAGAATGTGGGTAACAGTAGCTGGTCCCAACTGACGTAAAATAAATAAATAAAATATATGGAAGTAACTGGGGACTCAGCAACTGTTTGGTTACCCACATTATTCAAAATAAGTTTTATGTTCAGCATGTTTTATGCTTAAAAAAAATGCGAGAGTGAGTAAATGATGACAGAATTGTCATTTTTGGGTGATGATACACTAATAAAACAAAACACAAAGGAAAATCGCTCACTGCTCTTGACTGAAGAACTTCAATACAGTTGCTTTAAATGTTGCTTCTATGTATAATTTATGTATATAATGTATATAGTGTTTTATTTTTATATTTGTTAATTAAATTTCTTGAATGCTACTGATAAATACATGGACTGTACCTGAAAATTAAAGCACTGTTTGTTTTATTTGTATAGTATGTGTATTTGTAACATGTAGCTTATCTTTGTTCTTATTTTTTAAAAACAGAAAATAATGACAAAGATTTTTTTGTCTTCGCCCACTTTGGCTTAAATATCTGCCATTCTTTTTATTTTATATTTTGTTACCTTGTAAGGTTTTGGTTTTAAAATAGAAAAATTTATTTGGCTGTACTACTCAGACAACTTAGAGTAAAACCAACATGACAAAGAATCGTGATAAAAATCGTGAATCGTGATATTTCTTGAAAAAATCGTGATATGATATTTTTACCAAATCGCCCACCCCTACCTGGACTTGCGCAGGTACTCAAGCCCTTCATTCAATCCAGACCCAAGCCTCCATAAATTAACTGAGTGGTAATGAAAATGTCATCTCTCTCCGAAAGTAGTTCGCTCTCATTTACTATTCCTCAAATACATCATCTGCAGCACATACATTTGCATTGAGACCGTGCATGTTAAAATATACTGCTGAAGAACACGCATTAGCATTCTGAATGTTCGTATAAACAAATCTCACTCACAACAACAACCAAAAAAAAAAAACTGCTTATCAAACCATAACCTCCCTCAGCAGAATAAACGACATTTCAATGAATGACAATCTTGGCAAAGTAACTTCTCAGGAGATGAATGAGCATTGCATTCTCTAGAACCCATTTTTCTTTATGGTGCAAACCTGGGTGCTTCTTCATCTACTGATCTTGGCACTGATGCCAGATGTGGGCTTCCTGCTTGACATATGACTGCAGAATGTGTGATGCTGTAATAGTTTGCATAACTCAAGCAGCTGTCTTCACCCTTCAACTCCTACTGAAGCACAGCCAACTGTTGACCTCAGCACTGTGCAGGTGCATCCCTCTTCGTAGATGTTCACACTGTCAAGATACAGTAAGTCATGCCAGTGAAAGGTGTTTATCAAACCATACCATTTAGAGTTATTAGAAATCAAAACTCACCACCACAACACTAGTTGTGAACTGATTAGGGGAATACATATGCTGCCAGTTGCCAGTGAAGCACAGCTCAATGTTCATGTGCTCATGATTCAGCGTTTCAGCGTCTCAGAGCGCTTTCATGAGCTGTGCATGTATAAATAAACACAATGCTTCACCATTCACCAGCAGTGCATTTATTTATTTGCTGGCAAAGCCACAAAATAAATGCTTAATGGTTTAACATTTGAAAATGAAGAAATAATAGCACTGATTTATTTAGATTTTACTGAAAAAAAAAGGAAAAAAAGGAAAAAAAAAAAAAAAAAAAAATATATATATATATATATATATATATATATATATATATATATATATAGTAATAAATTAAATATTTTGTTTACTATTCTTATTTAATAATATTCACAAAAATAATTATATTATTTGTTTAAATTAAAGAAATTACGGTATTAGTATTGTAATTGTACAGCTGTACTATAAAAAAATTATTAATTTTTTATTAAATACTTGATTTTTTTACTGTTAAAAGTATTATTGTAATATATGAAACATTTGTTTACTATTTTTATTTCATAATATTCACAATAAAAATTATATTATTAGTTAAACATTGGTTTAACATTTGAAAAAAAAAGAAATTACGGCATTGGTATTGTAATTTTACAGCTGTACTATAAAACAAATTAATTTTTTATTAAATACTTGATTATTTTACTGTAAAAAACTATTATTGTAATATATTAAGTTGTGCTATAAAACAAATTTATGAAATTCTTGATTTTATATTTTACTTTAAAAAAAGTATTGCAATATATTCAACATTTGTTTACTATTCACAATAAAAATAACATTATTAGTTTAATTTTGGATTAACATTTAAATAAGAAGAAATTACGGCATTAGTATTGTAATTTTACAGTTGCACTATAAAACAAATTTATTTTTATACATTTTTTATTAATTTTAGATTTTTAATTTTACTGTAAAATGTATTATTTGTAATGCATTTAACATTTTTGTTTTTTTGTTCTTATTTAATAATATTCACAATAAAAATGATAGTTTAAGCTTTTAGACTGAATTAATCAAAAACAGATGAAACATGGCATTTAAAAAGATTTGTGTCACTTCTTACAAAAAAATACATATATATGAGAACACAAATTTTTCACATTTTTTCCCAAATAAATCAGTACTAAAAGAAAATAAATAAATAAACAAATACATTTAAAAATGCAAAATAAAAATCCAGCCTTTTTTGGGGTAAGACTCAAAAAAGTAATAAATGAATAAATAAATTAAATATTAAAGCTATTAAAAATTTTTTTTATTTTTTTTTAGTATATATATAAATATATATATATATATATAGTCTTTTTTCAGCTATTTAAAATGATTATTTTTTAAATGCAGATGCACTCCCCCAACAAAATCATGCCAATCATTACAGAATGGTTATTTTTTTCCAAATATAGCAAGTAATTTTCAAGTGATGGGTGGTTGCTTTGTGCTTACTGGCCCAAATCATAAAAGATATGCTTCAGATCCCTCCTTCAATGTACTGAAAGATTTAGGGATTTTCCACCAGGTGAAAATCAAGTTTGATGACATAAGTAAAAGCACACCTTTCTTTATCAAACTGCATATTTTGAGGTATCCGCATAGTACAAACTTTAGAGGATGGTGTGCATATGAATAACCATAAGCAATAGTAATAGACCCCTTAGCAAGCACAACTTCTTTCCTATATTTACAACGCCAGCATGCCAGTGGCAAAAGGTCATGGTCTTTAAGAGACCTATAAAGATCCAGTGCTGATTAAGACACCGAGAATGGACTAAAACTCTACTGATTTAGTGCCCCCTGCTGGTGCCAATCCTGAAACTACCACCCCCTGTGTAGTTCCTTCTCATCAAAATGTGTTTAAACAGATTTTAATGTCATTTTAAAGTCTTATTAAACCCAACTGAAGCAAATGAGACGCGTTTGTGCGTGTTTAGCCTGCAGATATGAGCTCTGGGATGTGCTTGTGTCTGATTACCACTGAAAAGATCCCCTCTAGGAAGATGGCTTCATTGTTTTAATGAGACATAACTTTCGTGAGATGCTTTTCTCTTAAAAAACAACAGCCGATGTAAAAACTTGGAAGTCACTTAACATTAGCTATAAAAGCTCTCTCTTGCTGAGCTGAGATTCTTGCGTGTGACTTCATGGAACAACACAAATTGTTCTGCGGCGCAGCGGGAGGTTCATTATGGCCCCCCACGGGCCGTCCGTTCTGACAAACACGTGTGCGCACACCCTCCCTTTCAATGACAGGTTGACGCCTCACAGTCATTATAAAAACAGCTCTCCTGGTCTGTCTGGTTTGTGCTGTTGTCTCTGCAGCACGTGACCGGTGCCATGCACGTCTCAACAACAAGGAAGGCCTGATGACTCGGAGCCATTGTGAGTGTCGGGCCAATTGGTGGAAATGTCACATGCCCTATCATGCTGCATATTACATTAGTTAGTCATGCGTTTCATGCCTTACTAATGTGATATGGTTCTGTAGAATTTGCTCTGCTGAATTAAAGGAAACACCTGGATTTTCTACCAGCTTTGTGTTGTTTTAATGTCGGTAGTAAATGTACATGAATAATGTGTACTCTTTTGCTTTCTCTTACCAACGCCCCCGATCTCTGTGTTTATTTGACAGCTAAACTAGCGCAAGGGCTTAGGTTACATTTACAGATAGCACTTCCTCATTTTTTTTGTATCCCTGTCCACAGATAGTCAGATTAAGCTAGGTGCATTATGGGTGTTGATGTTTTCCTATGTTTTTTTTTGCAAAAGTTTACACCACAGTCTCTTTTCTCTGCTTTCTCTAGTCATGTAGAACCAAAAAACTGTAAATTACTGGTGAAAAAAAATACATAATAAAAACGGATTAACAGAAATATGTAATACAATATAAAATTATGTAATTATCTTTTTTTTTCTTTTTTTCCCCCCAAACAAATGTCTTCCTAACAAAAAATGTAATGTTATATATAATATAATATAATAAAATACAATATAATATATATTTAATAAAATATTAAGACAATTTAAAACACAAGTATTTATCTAAAATATATTTTAAATATAACATATTTATATATATATATATATATATATAATACTTATATTGTAATTATTAATATTATTTTTTTTAAATTGCACATAAAAATACATAATGTAATACAATATATGTATGAATAATGTAATATGATATAATAACTGTTTTTATTGTCATAATATTTCAAATATATATTTTACATATATATATATATATATATATGTGTGTGTGTGTGTGTGTGTGTGTGTGTGTGTGTGTGTGTGTGTGTGTAAAATATAGTATATATATACATATAGTATATATGTACATTTATACTGTATATATAATTTTATTTATTTATTTATTTATTTTAAACATTATAACAATTTAATTATTGTCAAAAAAATTTATATATATATATATATATATATATATATATATATATATATATATATATATAATAAATATCAAATATATATAAAAATATATCAAATATATATATACTTATGGTGGAAACAGTACAAATTAGAAAACAGCAGAAAGAATCCTTATTGTCAACTCCTATTACAAATCTCAAAGCCACATTTTAGAGGTTACCAGACCTCAGAGAAGTGCTACACCTTCCAACCCATCCATAACTATATTTATACCTCTCCGACTCCAGACAGCTTGAACAAACAGAACTTGTAATTCAGCATTCCCATTAGATTCCTGCACCGAATCTCGATTGAGGGCCAGAGCAGATTGTGTTATTTTCCTAATGACACGCACTGGCTTACAGAACCATCCTCTGAGTGGTTAGTCCTTTTGCTAACCGTGTTCAAGCAAGCTTTGAAGCACTTCTATTGTTTGGTCTCGGTTGAATAGTGATTGCTGCAGACACAGAGGACTGTAGGCAGACTGACAACAGACTAGAATAAAGATGTTTTTCCTTTCTTTACTAATAATTCAGGAATGCGTCTCTGCCTCGCACACACCAAGCTTGGCAAACAACTCACGTACGCAGTGATTTGTTTATGGATTAGAATGGTGATACAGTGAAAATAAGATAAAATAGCAGTGAAATCAGTACTGAGATCAACATTAACCTTGATAAACAACACACAGCCAATCCAGTGGAATACTTTAGGTGTTAATCTGAAATAAATTCATGCATCAGTGTTTAAAATATCAGTTTTTTTTAGACATAAGCTGAAAGGCCGTCCACTAAAATAAGGCCATCGTGTTCTACTAAACTTTACAATGTGTCTGCTGCCTAATAGGTGTCTAAAAGTGTCCAAATGGTACCTAAGACCCTATGACAGCTGCCGCCCGGTTACATGGTTTACTTCAAAGTGTCTTGGAGACTGTGAGGAAAGAATGAAGCATGAAAGTTTTTTTCAGGACAGTATTTTCTGAGAGCCTGTTCTTTGAGTATGTGCTTAGTTCTAATACATCCTACTTTATGCACTGGCTCTAACATCTTTCTGAAAGCTCTTCTTTAGTCAGCCTCAGTTTCATTTGTTCCACGCTGCTTATCAGAGCTTTCAGACTGTGCTGCACTTTTGCATTATGACGTTAACAGAAATCCTTTTAGAAGAATCTGTCTGCATATTCAAATTGGAAATTAGAAAGTAAGAGAGCTCAGAGGCTTGAACCTAATAGTTCCAACAGAACGTGGAGGTAATTATGTTCGCTTGACAAACCCAACATGCTGTTATTGAAAAAACACTTTCTAAATTCCTTTTAGGCTGTTTTGACTTAATACACTACCAGTCAAAAGTTTTTGAACAGTAAGATTTTTTTAAGTCTCTTCTGCTCACCAAGCCTACGTTTATTTGATCCAAAGTACAATATATATATATATATATATATATTAGGGCCGGGACTTTAACGCGTTAATTTAGATTAATTAATTACACAAAAATAACGCGTTAATTTTTTTTAACGCATTTTAATCGCACTTAATTTTGCACCGCGGAACGTTTCTCACTGGATGAGTTTCAGCGGCGGACCAATTATACTGGAGCACCAACTAACAGAATGCGCATATCACCGCAGGACATCGAGCCTCAAGTATCACCTCAATGCTTTTACAGAAGGTCTACCTACCTATAGGGTACCTGAATTTCTGAAATGAAGGCTAGTATATTTCTAAATATCCCAGTGTTTCCCGTACCATCATCTTAGGGGGGCGCGTTTACAATGTCTCCTCCAAGAAAACGGACTGGATCGCGGACTCCATTCATAAAAACCGAATTTACTATAGCGCGGAATGCCACGTAAATTCGTCGATTTTTGGATTGATAAATCAAAAGTTGGTCTGTCACTTAATTCAAATCGCCATATGGACTAGTGTCTGAAAACTGAAATGCAAAAAGACCGTTTTAATATGAATCCTGCACTGTTTGCCTCTGTATGTTAGAATGGCAGAGACGCGTTTTTTTACACTGCACGCGTGATGCTCCCGTTAATTTTTGGCATTTGTATCTCACATGAACAGATCTCAATCTCCAAAGCTACTGTCAGTGTCACTTTTAACGTTTCATTTGAGAAAACTAGCATCATATCATACTTTACACACAGAAACTTCACGGCAACCTGTCAAAATAAAAGTACGGTTTAACATGAAACAGAGCAATATTCCTATTTAAATAGACAAAAAACATTATATATATTAAAAAAATTTATATAACAACAAGATTAACCACTTAATTGTAGAAAAAAATACTATGATTATTATTATGTATTGATTTTAACAGAAAACCTCTGTTTGTTTGCCAAAAATTAAAAAGGTTTATTTTTCATTTGATTAAAAATAAATAAATGTTTATGCTTTCATTTGATTATGAGAAAAATTAAAACACAATAATTTATTTAAAAAAAAAAAAATAGCAAAAGATTGTAAAGCCCTATTGTTCAAAATGTTAAAATAGAGAGTTTTGGATTTATTTTTTAACTGAAATGTTTTCGTTATGGGAAACGCTGTATCCTATTGCTACAGTTAATGGCAATATTGCACTGGTCTGTTGGACTTGGTTGAACAAAAATAAACAATATTTTGTTGCTTCAGTTTATGTATTCAGTCATTATTCAATGGTAACTAAAAATCCATATGAAAAAACTTACTTCTCACTGTTCTCAGGTCAAATATTTATATGCGATTAAAATGCGATTAATTTCGATTAATTAATTACAAAGCCTCTGATTAATTAGATTAATTTTTTTAATCGAGTCCCGGCCCTAATATATATATATTAGTATTTAAAATAACTATTTTCTATTTGAATGTATTTTAAAATGTAATTTATTCAATTATTTCAATTAAGAATTTTTAGTATCATTACTTCAGTCACATGATCCTTCAGAGATCATTCTAATATTCTGATTTGCTCCTCAAAAATTTTTGCTTAGATCACAGGAATGAATTACATTTTAAAATATATTCAAATAGAAAACAGGTATTTTAAATAGTGAAAATATTTCACAATATTACTGTTTTTGTTGTATTTCGGATCAATAAAAAAATGCAGGCTTGGTGAGCAGAAAATACTTTTTTCCAAAATTCTTTTTTCAAAAAATTTTTTTTACAGCACATTTTTTGTGTTTTGTGGTGGATGATCAAAATTCTCAAAAATCAATATAACTATTAAACATAATTTTTGGTAATTGGAATAAAGCTAAAATAAAATATTAGATTAAAAATATAAACTTAAAAAAATAGAAGCGTTGCAAATGTTAAACTTACTTAAATTAAAATTAAAATTAAAAATGAAAGCTAAATAAAAACGGTTTTAAAAAATAATAAAAGAAATTACAAATTTAAAGTAAACTAATTCAAAAAACTAATTTCTAAGCTAATTCAAAATATTAATAACTATTATATAAATAATTACAAAAATGCCACTGGCAAAACTCTCAGGAAATTATTTTGAAATTATTAAAATACATTTTTATCCTGAAATTATTACAAATCGCTAAATTAACTTTTCCATTAAGGTGCAATATAAAAAATAAAAATAAAAATTACAAATTATAAAGTAAACTAATTCAAAAAACTAATTTGTAAGTTAAATCAAAATATTAATAAATATTATATAAATATTACCAAAATTATTTTTAAATTACTGAAATAATTTTTTGTTCAGAAATTATTACAAATCATAACCAGGGTCAGAAATGAACTTTTCCATTAAGGTGCAATATTTGCCCGCTGGAAATAATTTCCAAGGACATTCTTTTACATTTGTGAGGGCAATTTTGTATAATCACCTTATTATAATAAAAACCATATGTTGTCTTTAATGTCAAATACTTGAATTTACTCAATTATTTTAAACAATATTTGAAACTGTTGTCAATAACAATAGACTGTTAAAATTGTAGATTATTTCTCATTATATTGTTGCAATAATGATTATTAATATTGATATGTTTTTGTTTCATTTTGGACACACCGCATTTTGGTTTCACAGACACAAACACGTCGGTCTAAGACGTTAGCCAAGTCTAGCACAAGTTTTGCAAAAACTCCTGATATAATCACTGAAGCTACAAAATGAATCTTTTATTTACATCATATCTGCATTGCATTGTTTACCATGAGGGAATTTGTGAGCGTGCACACTCAATAACAGCTCCAGTGTATTCAGCGCCTCTGATTGGCCAATGCATTCCTAAGCTTGTTGAGGGCATATGTGGTATTGTCTTTCTAAGTAATCATATATAAACTATATACATTTACATTGAGGAAATTTATTTTGAGACCAAAGGCACATATTTTCTTCATAATAAATTGTGCATGCTTCTAGCCACTTGATTATATGAGGGAAAAAATGATTTATTATTCTGGTGAACCATCTTCAATTGAATGTATGTGGTCATCTCCAAAATTATCTGACAGATAAATCTCCATATGGACGTGGTTGCCATGGCGATTCAGCCCTGCGCTGCAATGCATAATTCTTGCTCCTAAATTGATACATTTCCATTTCTAAAATGATATTTTGAAACATTCATGCATCTCAGGCCTGGCAGCGGCTTTGTCCATTACTGCATTTATCTGCGGAGTGAACTGTAACATCCTGATTGCTGTCATTTCTCATGTGGAGACCTTGCAGCATGAGCATCACAGCCCCGTCCCGTCCACCCAATTTACCAAACACACAAACCCTTCATTTCTACAGCCGCTTCTTTCAAAGGGAAAAAGCAGAAAGCATCCAAACTGGCTCAGAGGAGCAGAAAGCATGTAAAATGGCCCAAAACAAGTCATATGAAAGAATATATATATAAGACTAAAACAAAGTCAACCATTGAAGTATCTTGTATTAATTTTCTTACAAAATTTGCACTAGTACTGAATTCATGGTAATCAACTGACTCTAAAGGGAGAAGATTACTTCCTGAACAACAATTTACAGATAATGTACTCACCCCTAGTCATCCAAGATTTTAACATCTTTCTTTTTTCATTCGTAAAGAAATTATGTTTTTTGAGGAAAACATTTCCGGATTTTTCTCCATATAGTGGACTTCTATGGTGTCCCAAGTTTGAACTTCCAAAATGCAGTTTAAATGCGGCTGCAAAGGATCCCAAATGCAGTTGTAAACAATCCCAGCCGAGGAAGAAGGGTCTTATCTAGCTAAACAATTGTTTTTTTTTTTTTTTACAAAAATTACAATTTATATACTTTTTAACCTCAAACGCTTGTCTTGCTTTTTCCGGTTCAAAACAAGTTATTGTATGTCGAAAAGCTCCCAACATATTTTCTCCCTCAACTTCAAAAATCATTTCAGAATCATTCTACGTTGCTGCAGAAGTACCAACCAGAAGTACCAGTGTTTGCAAAGTAAACATGCAAAGAAGATCAAACAGCCTTAACAAAAAAGGTAAAACAGCGATGTAGAACGATTTTGAAGTTGAGGGAGAAAATAAGATGGGTTTTTCGACATACCCTAACTGTCTTGAACTGGAAAAAAAACAGTTCAGGCAGAGCAAGACAAGATGAGCATTTGAGGGTAAAAAGTACATAAACTGTAATAAAAAAATCAAAAAAATCGCTTCGGTAGGTAAGACCCTTCATCCTTGGCTGGGATTGTTTACAACTGCATTCTGGATTGTTTGAAGCCGCATTTAAACTGCATTTTGGAAGTTCAAACTCGGGGCACCATATTAGTCCATTATATGGAGAAAAATTCTGAAATGCTTTTTCTCAACAAAAAAAAATTCTTTACGACTGAAGAATGACAGTACAGTATCTGTACATTTTTGTTCTGGAAGTGAACTTCTCATTTAAAACCTATTTCTGTTCTTTTCTGTGTATGATTCATTGATACGCATTACTTAAAGTTTTGCAATATTTCATCAGAATTCCAAAACTTGCTTTATATCTCTGCCTCTTTTTTTCAACCATCTAACTCAACTCTGCAATATATCACCCACTTCACCATCCAATAAGTTACCAATGACTAAAATCAAACACCAATCTAAAATGTTTAAAGGGAACCCCAGGTATTAAGATCAAGCGGCAACCTCCCGCTCTCTCTATTGAAACCAATACGGAACTGACTTAAACTGCAATTCATCCACTGGCTGTTAAGAGTCTGGCTGCAAAAGGAAGTCAATGCCATAGACTCCCAATGTAAAAATGCCCAGCTTTACAGCAGAAAAAAAAAAATGTTTTCAGCCTGGAACAATAAGTGGTTTTGTCTATATAGCTATTTTTGCCCTTCCTGTCAACTGTGACGAGGGGGAATTTTTTGTATAACTCATCCGTTTAAGTTATATTAAGCCTTAAAGTTCTGCATGATTAAGGGCGTGGCCATTTGAGTGACAGGTGGATTGCTGCTGCTGTCACCATTGTCACGCTAGACGGGCGTGGTTTCAGCAACCAGCTCCACCAACGTCCCGCCTCTTTGCCCGTTTTTGACTATCCGGGAGTGATGACATGACTCCAAGATGGCGACGACCGACTCCCGCCCACTATGAGCTTCAAAAACGCTCTTCAGAAACCAGTGGTCAATGTATCAGTATTTTGTGTTGACTTCTTTCAAATATCAGCTCCCCCCATAGTCTAAAATATGTATAAAACAATGTGGATTTTTTAAATAACGTAAATCTTTCATGGTTTTTTTTTTTTTACTACATATTTAACTAAATTAGTTCTCAAACCTTTGAACGAGTGCCAATTCATGCTGACTTCAAGGGGGTAAAAAAAAAAATTCACACCCTTTTTTACTCTGACCGACCTTGGGAAACGGTTACCCCAGCAACCACCAAAGTCAGTGTAGCTCATGTGTCTGATGCTGTTAATGTCTGTCTGCCTTCTGCATTCTTCTCTTTTCTCTTTTTATCGCTCTCGCCCTGTCATTCACCCTTCTCCACATCTCACCCATCTTCTCACTCCCTTTTTCTCAATGACAACAGGCCAGTCTCCAGAAAACCAACAGAAGTTTTTTAATCATCCATCCTGATCCAGCAAGAGGCACATTCAGGATTACATGGATTCGGAGAATATATACAACAATATCGCTGATAAGAATGATATGAATGTATAACATGAGGGAGACATAGCGAAAGATAAACTGAAACTGAAAGTCCCCCATTGCCATATTTACATAGTAATAACTGTGAAATAATATTGCAATTTAAAATAACTTTATGCAAGCCCATTTCCGCCAGTTGTGAAAAAAAGTGGCAATTCTGAGAATATACTAGTGTTTTTTCCCACTTAGAATTGAACCTTATAAATTAATTGCAAGTTTATATCTCACAATGTTAAAAAAAAAGTCAGAATTGTGAGATATAAGTTAGCAATTGTGACAAAAAAGTCAGACTTGCTAGATACAAACTCGCAGTTGTAAGAAATGCAATTTTTGACTTTATAACTCAAAATTGTTTATAACTCAAAATTATTTCAAAATGTATATCTTACAATTCTGATTTTTTTCTCACTATTCTGACTTCATAACTCAAAATTGTGCATTTAAATCTCACAATTCTGACTTTTTTCTCACAATTGCGAGTTTATATTTTGCAATTCTGACTTTTCTTGCTATTCTAACTTTATAACTCAAAACTGTGCATTTATATCTCACAATTTTGACAGTTTTTCTCCCAAATGGGAGTTTATATCTCACAATTATGACTTTTCTTGCTATTCTGATTTTATAAATTCAAAATTGTGCATCTGTATCTCACAATTTTGATATTTTTTCTTCCAATTAGGAGTTAATATCTCACAATTCTGACATTTTTCTCACAATTGCAAGTTTATATCTCGCAATTCTGACTTTTTCTCTCGCTATTCTGACTATATAACTCAAAATTATGCATTTATATCTCACAGTTTTTAATTTTTTTTCTCCCAATTGTGAGTTCATATCTTGCAATTGACCTTTTTTCTCACTATTCTGACTTTTTTCTCAAAATTGCGAGTATATATTTTACAATGATTTTTTTTTTCCACTATTCAGACTTTAGAAATCAAAACTGTGCGTTTATATTTGACTATTTGACTTCTCACAATTCCAAGTTCAAATCAAATTCTGACTTTTCTCTTGCTATTCTGACTTTATAACTCTAAATTTGAGTTTATATCTTGCAATTCTAACTTTTTTTCTCACTTTTCTTACTTTATAACTAAAATTGTGAGTTAATAGCTTGCAATTCTGACACAATTTTGTCTTGCTATTCTGACTGTATAATTTTTATATCTTGCAATTCTGACTTTTTTCTTGGAATTCTGATTTCATAATTTAAAATTGTGCATTTATATCTCACAATTCTGACTTTTTTCACGCTACTCTGGCTTTTTTCTCACTGTTCAGACTTTATAACTCAAAATTGTGCATTTATATCTCACAATTCAGACTTTTTTCTCACAATTGTCAGTTTATATCTCGCAATTCTGACTTTTTTCCTCACTATTCTGTAAATGCACTTTTTGTGCATTTACATCTCACAATTCTAACATAATTTCTCACAATTGCGAGTTTATATCATGCAATTTTGAGAAAAAAGTCGAGTTTATATCTCACAATTCTGTGAATAAAAATCACATCTGCAAGGTGTAAAATTTTCAATTACCTTTTTTATTTGCTGATTTGCTGCTCAAGAAAATGTCTTCTTATCAATGTTGAAAACAGTTGTGCTGTTTATTATTTTGTGGAAACCATGATGGATTTTTACATCGAAAAAGAACACTAAAACTTTATCTTTTGTTGCCTTGCAAGCACTGCTATTTCATTTAGGAAATGCAAATTTAGTTTTGAAAGACATTTAACCATCAAGTTAGAGCAAATAAAAATCTGAAACAAAGACATTCCCTTCCATTCCTGCAGCAAACCTACGATCAGACCATCTTGAAAGCGCCCTGAGGCAAACACTGAGCACAAATCAAAGTTTGACTGCCATCCATATTTTTCCAGCCTGTTTTCTAATGCAGCATTACATCCGGAGTGCATAAATAGCAACCATTGTGAAGCATTTCAGCATCAGAGATGTGATGAGACAACGGCAGCCTGATTTCACAAGAGTTTCAAAGTAACAAAGAACAACCTGATTGGTTCAATTACAGAATAAAGTGTTTCCTGATAAAACAGTCATGTCTAATATGTTGTGATGTTGATGAATGGGCGGCTAATGACAAATAACTGGTCTGTAGGGCGTAAGATCAAGCTTAATGGAGAGAATGGACAAGTAGTCATTATCTAAGCATCTTTTTATAGACGTCAGATTAAAAATTGAAGATTAAAATAGGTTTGCCCTGCCGTGAGGTTAGATGACTGTTCAGTGAGAGGGCTATCTGTATCTGTGAACAGTTGACAATGCAACATTTACGTATGCGAGGCTCTTAAAATGACCCTAATCTTCTCAATTAGATAGAATAATCATAGTTCTGCGCTGGGAAAATGATGGACCTCTGAGGCACACTCTCTCAGAGGCCGATGTTTGAAGATGGCAGAGAGGCAGGGGGCGTCTAAAAGCGTCTTCTTCCCCTGTCTTGGCAGAGCCCCTCTTACAAAGTGTTCAGGAACACAGCAATTGATTTGAGAGTGAGTCAGCTGGGTCGTGGGAGTCTAAAAAACGGCAATCAACGTGTCACTGTTAATTAGGCGCAACTGGGAGATGCCCGTGAAACTCTGCTTCCTTAGCAGGGTGGAAAAGAAAGCACAAAAATCAGTTTTTTAAGAGCCAGAGCTGGAGGGTTGCCTGAGCTCCTGCATGTGTTTTTTTCCCGAGAGATAGAGGACAGGGCTGACGGCCTTATCTCAGCATCCTCACATCAGCCAGACCAGGACTTAGCTAGTCTCAGCCTCAGAAAGCAACCCCAAGGACTGCACAAAGTTCACTGTAATCTGACTGCCAGGTTTATGCAACTTTCAGAAGTTTTTTCACAAGTTTGCCTGGAAGTGAAGTTTAGGATGCATAACATATGGCAGACAAGTTGTTTGGAGAATGGATGGATATATCGGTATCATATCGGTTATCGGCCGATACTACTTAATTTATTTAATTGTTTCAATTAAATTAAATTTACTTAGTAATAATATAATATAATATTTACAATAAGTACATTGTACACATACATTGAATTGTATTTTTTATGACAAAAATATAATTATATAATTATTGCTTATAATCAATACAGATTAATACTATATGTATTATCATAATAAATGCTCATTTAAGTTTTTACATTCACATTTATTATTTAAAAAAACACTAATAATTTGCTAACACTGTTAATGCAATCATTAGCTAATCTTAAAGTAAATATTAATTTATATCATTACATAAATATAAAAAATTCATTATTATATAATTATAAAAATGTAATATATATATATATATATATATATATATATATATATATATATATATAATGAAAAAAGTTTAAATACAGAGAATGGACAGATATATCGGTACCATATCAGTTATCAGCTGATGCTATTAAATTAACTGAATTTAATTGTTGTAATATTTAATTACATATTTCTATTAAATATATTAAATTATTATATAATATACGTACTACACATACATTAAATACATTATATTATTATTATTATCATGATATAATTATACAAATTATATAATAATAAAAATTATTATTAAAACAGATTACTATTTAATAAATAGCATCATTGAATGCTAATTTTCTTCTTTTACATTCAAATTTATTATTAAAAAACAAATAACTTGCTAACACTGTTAATGTAATTTTTAGCAAATCTTAAAATAAATAATAATTTACATATTGCACAATAAAATGTTAACTACAAAGAATGGATGAATGCATATATTATTATTAAATGAATTCAATATTTTAATTGTTGTAATCTGTAATTAAATATTTAAATTAAATGAATTAAATAATAATATAACATAATATAATATAAATTAGAATATGTATCACTCAAACATTAAATATTTTTTATAATTATTATCATTATATAATTAAAATTTGATATATATATATATGTATATAATGACAAAATATAATTATATAATTATTACTAATACTTAATAAAGTTTAATAGTATATAAATATTACCATATTGAATGCTAATTTCTTCTTTTACATTCACATTTATTATTTTAAAAAACTAAATTAATTTGCTAACACTGTTAATGTACTCTTTAGCAAATCTTAAAATAAATATTAATTTTCATATTGTACAACATACTGTTTAAAAGCCTTAATAGAGAGATTAGATGGATATATCGGTATCATATTGGTTATCGGCCGATAATCTTAAATTAATTTAATGTCAATAAAGACAATACATATTTAATTATTAATAATAATTACAATATAATGTTGAAATGCCTAAATACACTTCAAATAGCATTTTTCCAAGTTTTGTTCATAAAATAACAAAATTATCGGTGCATCCCTAATTTAAGCACAATAAATTTGAATAATCCATTTCTGATAACTCTGGCACATAACAAAACTAACTGTTGCTAGCTGCTTAACATGGCAGTTAAATGGCTGTCTAAGTGGACTGTTCTTGGCCAGCATAAGCTGCTATGATGACTTTTTGCCAAATAGCTGGATATATTAGACCAGGACTGAGGCAGTGCTGCAGAATCCAACTCCACATCTCACTGGACACGAGTTAAAGCAGGAGACAGAGAAAATTATGCCTTGGGGTTAATTAGGGGGTATTAGCATCTCAGCCCACGTCTTTAACCGCAGCACCACCATGAAAATAAAGGAGGAAAAAGAGTAATAATAAAAAAGCAAGAAGGAGAGAGACACCAGCAATGCAGCAACTCACCTACAGAATGATGGACAACACAGACGAGTCATGCTGACAACAATATTGGTATTTTCACAGTTCATTTCTCGAGGAAGCCAGGGCGAAATATTGAGGGTACAATGCACATGTGGTTTATTTCACAAACCTCTGCTGACTGACTGCATCAGTGATGTCATCAAGCTCGAAACCGATGCTTGTGATTTTGTCTGACTGACAGTTCATCTTCATGGCTGTTTTTGAGATGTGATGAAAACTATTTGGCATCTTCTCACAAAATTCTCACTTTCAGCGCTGCAAGACTTTCACCAGATGCAGACCGAAAGGCAAAACTAAGGCTTCCGTAATAAACCTTAACGCAGCATATATTTGAAGTCATCTTGTTGTGTTAATTAACTGCCAAAAGGCCTGGAAAAAGCTACACTTCACTACAAGTTAATTACATTTTTTGGCATTAGAAATCTCAAGTGATTCTATTGGGAACATAAGGGTGTGCAAAACAAAACATGAAGCAAAGATGTTATTTGCGCATCAAATTATCCAAAAAATAATGACAATATCCTAAGCACAACATATCATAAGGTGTGTTTCCATTACAGATTTGTGCAAAACTTTTGCAATATTTTATAAATGTCTAAAAACTATTGCGAAATGAGACATATGAGCTGTTTTTGAGGTTACAGTACAATGATCACATAATTCACATAAGGAACTTCTACATACGCAAGGTGACCTGCAAATGCGAAATTGCAATTTTATGAAATATTCTTTTTTTTTCTCGAATTGCCTGAAAAACCACCTCACGCAAGCGTAAAAACTTTTTTGTGATATATGGGAGTTTTTGTGGAATTGGCGTGTTTCCATTAGGCACATTTTCAATTCAAAAATTCAGTTTGCGCAATTTAAGGGGGTTTAGCTCACAATTTTGACTTTTTTTTTCTCACAGCTGCCAGTTTAGATCACACAATTCAGTTTTTTTCTCAAAATTGTCAAATATAAACTCGCAATTGTAAGTTATAATGTCAGAATTGCATGATAAAAAGTCACAATTGTGAGAAAAAAGTCACTTGACTTGTTTCTCAGAATTGCTTGATACAAACTCACAATTGCAAGAAATAAAATTAGAATTTTATGTACGCAAGGTCACCTATAAATGTGAAAGACATTTTCATTGCAGTTTTGTTAAATACTCCTTTTTCGAATTGCTTGAAAAACCATCTCATGCAAGCGTAAAAACTGCAATATATAGGAGTTGAGAAATTGACATGTTTCCATAAGGCATATTTTCAATTCGCAATTTCAATTTGTGCAATTTGAACAGGTTTTAAAACAGGTTTTATCTCACAATTCTTTTTTCTCAAAATTGTGCGCAATTCTTACCTTTTTTCTCAGAATTGAGAAATATTAAGTCAGAATTGCAAGATAAACAGTTGCAATTATGAGAAAAGTCAGAATTGCGGGATATAGTCACAACTCTGACTCCTTTCTCAGAAATGCTTGATATAAACTTACAATTGCAAGAAATAAAATTTCTATTGCAGCTACTTCTTTTTTGAATTGCCTGAAAAACCACCCCATGCAATATACTGTATGGGAGTTTTTGCAAAATTGAAAGTTTCTATTAGGCGTATTTTCACAGTTTGTGCAAATTAAGGGTTTTTAGCTCACAATTCTGACTTTTTGTTTCGCAATTGCATGTTTACATTATGCAATTCTGACTTTTTTTCTTAGAATTGTGAGATATAATCTCACAACTGCGAGTTATAAAGTCAGAACTGCAATTGTTAGAAAAAAAGTCAGAATTGCGAGATATAAAGTCGAAATTCTGACTTGTTTCTCAGAATTGCTTGATATAAACTCACAATTGCAAGAAATAAAATTAGAATTTTATGTACGCAAGGTCATGTAAATGTGAAAGACATTTTCATTGCAGTTTTGTTAAATACTTCTTTTTCAAATTGCTTGAAAAATCACCTCATGCAAGTGTAAAAACTGCAATATATGGGAGTTTTTGAGAAACTGACGTGTTTCCATTAGGCATATTTTCAATACACAATTTCATTTTGCGCAATTTGAAGGGTTATCTCACAATTCTGACTTTATAAATCGCAATTGCAAGTTTACATTGCGCAATTCAGACTTTTTTTTCTCCGAATTGTGAAATAAACTCACAATTGCGAGTTATAAAGTCAGAATTGCAAGATAAAGAGTCGCAATTCTGAGAAAAAAGTCAGAATTGCAAGATATAGTTACAATTCTGACTCCTTTCTCAGAATTGCTTGATATAAACCCACAACTGCATGAAATAAAATCTGAATTTTACATACGCAAGGTGACCTGTAAATGCGAAAAAGACATTTCCATTGCAGTTTTGTGAAATATTCCTCTTTCGAAACCACCTCATGCAAGCGAAAAAAAACTTTTTGCGATATATGGGAGTTTTTGTGTTTCCATTAGGCATATTTTCAATTCGCGATTTCAATTTATGCAAATTAAGGGATTTTAGCTCACAATTCGGACTTTTTTTCTCGCAATTGCATGTTTACATTATGCAATTGACTTTTTTTCTTAGAACTGTCAGATATAAACTCGCAATTGTAAGTTATAAAGTCAGAATTGCGAGATAAAAAGTTGAAATTGTTAGAAAAAAAGTCAGAATTGCAAGATATAGCGACAATTCTGACTCCTTTTTTAGAATTGCTTGATATAAACTCACAATTGCATGAAATAAAATCTGAATTTTACATACGCAAGGTAAACTGTAAATGCAAAAAAAAAAAAAAAAAAAAAAAAGGTTTCCATTGCAGTTTTGTGTAATACTTCTTTTTCAAATTGCTTGAAAAACCCCCTGCAAGCTTAAAAACTGCAATATATGGGAGTTTTTGAGAAACTGACGTGTTTCCATTAGGCGTATTTTCAATTCGCAATTTCAATTTGCGCAATTTGAAAGGTTTTATCTCACAATTCTTACATTTTTCTCACAATTGTGAAATATAAACTCTCAATTGCAAGTTATAAAGTCAGAATTACAAGATAAAAAGTCGCAATTGTGATCAAAAAGTCAGAATTGCGAGATATAGCCACAATTCTGACTCCTTTTTTAGAATTGCTTGATATAAACCAACAATTGCAAGAAATAAAATCTGAATTGTACATACGCAAGGTGACCTGTAAATGTGAAAAAGACTTTATTGCAGTTTTGTGTAATACTTCTTATTCAAATTGTTTGAAAAACCACCTAATCCAAGCATAAAAATCTTTGATGCGATATATGGGAGATTTTTGCAAAACTGATGTGTTTCCATTAGACGTATTTTCAATTCGCAATTTCAATTTGCGCAATTTGAAAGGTTTTATCTCACAATTCTTACATTTTTCTCACAATTGTGAAATATAAACTCTCAATTGCAAGTTATAAAGTCAGAATTACAAGATAAAAAGTCGCAATTGTGATCAAAAAGTCAGAATTGCGAGATATAGCCACAATTCTGACTCCTTTTTTAGAATTGCTTGATATAAACCAACAATTGCAAGAAATAAAATCTGAATTGTACATACGCAAGGTGACCTGTAAATGTGAAAAAGACTTTATTGCAGTTTTGTGTAATACTTCTTATTCAAATTGCTTGAAAAACCACCTAATCCAAGCATAAAAACCTTTGATGCGATATATGGGAGATTTTTGCAAAACTGATGTGTTTCCATTAGACGTATTTTCAATTCGCAATTTCAATTTGCACAATTTGAAAGGTTTTATCTCACAATTCGGACTTTTTTCTCACAATTGTGAGTTTACATCGCATTATTCAGACTTTTTTCTCAGAATTGTGATATATAAACTCTCAACTGCAAGGTAAAATGTCAAATTTGTGATAAAAAAAATGTCAGAATTGCGATATATAGGAACAATTCTAACTCATTTTTTAGAGTTTAGAAATTAAGGGGTTTCAGCTCACAGATCTGACTTTTTTCTAGCAATTACATGGTTTTCATTATGCAGTTGACTTTTTTTCTTAGAATTGTGAGATATAATCTCACAACTGCGAGTTATAAAGTCAAAATCGTGAAATAAAAAGTTGAAATTGTTAGAAAAAAGTCAGAATTGCAAGATATAAAGTCAAAATCCTGACTTCTTTCTCAGAATTGCTTGATATAGGAAAGAACGATATTTGGGCCGAGATACAAATATTTGAAAATCTGGAATTTGAGCATATTTAATCTATTGAATATTGACAAATCGCCTTAAATTTGTCCAAGTAAAGTACTTAGCAATGCATATTATTTTTAAAATTTTTAATTTGAATACATTTATAGTAGGAAATTTACTAAATATCTTCATGGAACATGATCTTTACTTAATATCCTAATGACTTTTTGGCCTAAAAGAAAAAATGATCATTTTGACCCCATACAATGTATTTTTTGGCTATTGCTACAAATATACCTGTGCTACTTAAGACTGGTTTTGTGGTCCAGGGTCACATTTTTTTCTACCTCCTCATTTCAGAACACCAGCGCACACCACAGGTACAATGCAGCAAGATGATGCCTACGCAGGGCCTTCCAAATCGGTCAACTATGAGGTTTTAGTTCAGTTAGCTCACAAGGTTTTGGACCACAGCCTAACTGTGCACTTAGCTTACATTTGGTTCCATGAAGACTTGTTTCATTTTCTAATGAACACACAGGCCATCGTCTAAATCACTGAATATAATTAGCACACCAAATGTGCTTTCATCCTCCCACAGTAGTTTACACAGTTCAAATGCTCCCTAGGTTAAGAAAATATTCTGTAAGCACTGCCTCCACCTGTTGTCATCTAAGGCAGCATGTGTGTGTAGCGTCTGAAGGTTTCCCCTGGAGGCTGTGCTGAAAGTGGGAGAATTTTCTGAAATTCTCTGAAGAAAGTAAACTATGTGGGCCAGAGGCTTCCCCTCAGCCAAGATGAAGCCCTGCAGCAGTGTGCGTTCAGCATGTCAGTTTCTCTCAGAGCTGCTCACAAGCATGAGGGCTTCCTCAAAATGCTGAGAAGGAGCTCGCAATCTGTTGCTGCCAAATGAGAAGTGGGTCATCTTAGATTACAATAATCTTAATCTCTCAAGCCAAATCAAGCGGAGGCTGGAATAGACAGCAGTGTGGGATGTGTGGTAAAATCATTCGTTTTTAATGGTAAATGGTCAAAAAATGGTCAAAAATAAACACATTTTTAATCAGTGCACATCTTCCTGAAATACAGGTTCAGTTCAGTCTGTATCGTTCCCAGACCCATTCCCTGTCACTTTCCAATAGTTCCATGTAAAAATGTTTTGTTTTTATTTAAAATAAATGTTTTTATAGTTTATGGATGAGAACCCAAAAGGTTTGTTCTCACATGTCAAGCAAGTATGCTTCACTTACCACATTTGATGTGCTCTATGCATGTGTGTTGATCAATGTTTATATGGGAATAAAAGCCTAATTTAAATATATTCATCATATACAGTAATCATGTCTCTTCAGAAGAATTGGATTAAGCCTTTTGATTCATATGGATTACTTTGCTGTCTATGCAGGGTCAGAAAGCTATGGAAGCCCGTTTCAACCATTGAATAGAAAATAAAAAAGGTAATTGCAACTTTTTATCTCAAAAGATATAAAATCGCAATTCTGAGTTCTAAAGTCGCAATTCTGACTTTGAGCTACAAAGTCCAATCTTGCGGGGAAAAAGGCTGTTCTCAGAATTTGCGAGTTTATAACCTGACCATGAGATTATAACTTGCAATTGTGTGTTATAAAGTCACAACTGTAAGATATAAACTCGCAATTCTGAGAAAAAAGTCTGAATTTTAATTTTATATCTCTCAATTCTTACTTTTTCCCTCAGAATTGTGAGATATTAACTTGCAATAGCAAGTTATGAAGTCCGAATTGCGAGTTGAGGTGATAAAAACTCACAATTCTTACTTTTTTTTTTCACAAATCTGACCTTTTTCTCAGAATTGTGAGATATAAACTTGCAATTGCAAGTTATGAAGTCAGAATTGCGAGTTTAGGTGAAAAAACTTTCAGTTCTGACTTTATTCTTGCAATTTTGAGTTTATGTCTCACAATTCTTACTTTTTTCTTGCAAATCAGACTTTTTTCTCAGAATTGTAAGATATAAACTTGCAATTGCAAGTTTTGAAATCCAATTTTGAGGGAAAAAAAGACTGATATGTTCAGTGACATTTTTCTCAGAATTGCGTGATATAAACTCACAATTTAAAAAAATAAAATCAGAATTCTCAATTCTTACTTTTTTCTCACAAATCTGACCTTTTTTCTCAGAGTTGTGAGATATAAACTTGCAATTGCAAGTTATGAAGTCAGAATTGCGAGTTTAGGTGAAAAAACTTTCAGTTCTGACTTTTTTCCTCGCAATTGCGAGTTCATATCTCTCAGTTCTTTATTCTTGCAATTCTGACTTTTTTCTCAGAATCGTGAGACATAAACTCGCAAGACTAATATGTGCTCATAATTGCGAGTTTATAAATCGCAATTGTGCGTTATAAAGTCACAACTGCGAGATATAAACTCGCAATTCTGAAAAAAGTAGCAATTCTGAGAAATAAAGTCAGTATTGCGAGATATAAAGTCACAATTCTGACATTTTTCTAAAAATAGCACGATATAAACTCCATTTAAAAAAAAATAAAATCAGAATTGCAAGATACAAATGCACAATTCTGACCTTTTTTATTTTTTATCCAGTGGTGGAAACAGGCTTCTATAGAAAGTTCTCAGATTTCATAAAAAATGTCTTCATTTGTGTTACGAAAATGAAAGGTCTTACGGGTTTGGAATGACATGAGGGTGAGTAAAAAAAAAAAAAAAAGAAAAAAAAAAAGAATTTTAATTTATGCATTAACTAACCTTTAATTTAAGCAGATGCAATTCATATTTAATTGCTTGAAATGAAATGCAAGTACAAACATTACAAGATCTAAACATTTCCAAGTTTAAGCTTCTGTTGCATACTTCAGAAATCGATAAGCTCTTATGTATGTGCATTGATCAGTGCTGCAAATAAAAGTCTAAATGAAATCAGCTAAATGATACACTCACCTGAAGGTCTGTTAAGTCTATGAAAAGATATTCTGCTTTTTCCATCTTGTTCCTCTATGCTGTCAGATTTGCCCGTTTCGCATCAGTTTGGGTAAACTTTGGTGAACTTCAGAACAGCAGCCTATCAAGTACCGAAATGAGCAAAATCATGATATTGTACAATTTGAAATATAATATACTGTATATTTTCCCTGAAACTTCCAGCCCAGGAAGTTAGGTTGCCTGTGTATTTTTCTATACGTCATCAATAAAGTTCTCTGTGCTTTGTTATACTTATACATACTAAAACCTCAAAGTAAAATGACATTAGGCAGGTATTTATTATAGGAGAAAATAAGCATTCCACTGAAGCATGCGGTCCGCTTAATGCAAAAGAAACTTCCAGATTTGACAGTTTACTCCGAAAGCAGCATTAAAGACCACACTCTGAGTTATGCTGATATCACGGCAAATGTCAGACACTGACACAAACAAGTTGCTCTGGCAATCACATGGCACCTTGGTCTCTCTCGAGGAGATTAGAGTGTTGACGAAGCTTAAAAGCGTCCTACAAAGATAGCGCTGGCATTAAAATCCTGTCGCTCCTCAGTAAACATTCCCCCCGAAGCATCCTGGTGGCTTCATGTTATTTTACAGAGCTGCGAGGCTCTTATCTTTGTTAGCATATTATTAACATCCAAAAAGCCCAAAGCAGAGCATTCTAGGGAAGACAGATTTGGACAATATGTCCGTGTTAATGTTTGGCCAGTTTCCCTGCCCTCCGGGTTACGAAGCGCCTTTTTAAAACACAGAGACTTACGAAACAGGCCAATTTACATTTTTCACAGATAAATACAGTTGTTTGCATTTATGCCAAAGTGGCAGTTCAATTTCTGCCTCCTTCTGTTCGCGTCTGTCAGTTCGCTCAAGGCTCATTCTCCCTGCATTATTTGAGAGATTACTGGCGCACAGCAGCTGCTCATGAAAGCTTCATGCTGTACGACAAACAGCTTCCAAGAAATAGTTGTGTCCAGAGGTCAGCGTTTGATCACAATGCTCTAAACAGCTCCACGCTTTTAGAGCATTTTTCACATAGCCGTCCTGCTGCGGTGCTATCGTGATACGATGATGGTGTCCAGTGGTAATATCATGAAACTTTGAAACAGTATGCTGTACAACTGAATGAAATTCACATATGATGGCACTGCACACTGTACTCTGAGGTGATTCAAAGAATACTAGGTATTAGTGTGGTACAAAGCCAGAAAAGTGTACAAAATGTTGCAAAAGATTTCTAATTTTAAATAAATGCTGTTCTTAGGGCCCTATGATTTCCACAATGCAGAAAACGCAGACGGAATCCAGTCATAAAAATGGAATTGACTGTATAACACGGAATGTCACGGAATTTGCCAAATTTTAGATGAATAAATGAAAAGTAGGTCAGTACACTTAAATCAAAATGCGATATGGACTAGTGCCTGTGAATATTAAGCTGCAAAAATACTATTTAAACATGAATCCTGCATGTTCATTTCTGTGTGAATAAATGGCACTGACACACGGTTTCGTTTACTACACACATACTGAAGCGCGCATGATGCATATTTTCAGCCTCGTGTCAATATATGAGTACATGAACACGTAAACATTATTCTAGAACAGCTCTGAGAGCCACGTCATGTGCATTTTACCATTTTTTAAAAAAAAAAACTATCATATACAAACAGAAACAAAGCAACCTGTCAAAATAAAAGTTCAGTTTCACTTGAAGAAACTGTGACAGACATATATTACTTAAAGGAACCGTATGTAAGAAATTTATTTCAGTTAATCATAAAATGGCCCTGACATGTCACTAGACATTAAGAAATCATGTTCATTTCAAATACTTATATCACTGACAACAGTGGTCCGGCCAGGATATTGTCATTTAAAAGTGAGAGTTGCAGCCCACGACTGATGTTATTGTTGTCATTTTGTGTTTTGGTCTGAGGCGCCACCCTCCAGCTATCTACCAATCACAAAGTCAGTAGTTTCGTCATCCGGGTTGCCAGCTCTGCTCTAGTTACAGCTGCAGCTATGAACCTGTCGGATAAAACATGTATAACGTTACGAAACCTAAAAGACCTCGTTATGAATCCGAAATACGTCGTGACAATGTCACGTGTTAAATGCGTTCATAAAAAGCTTTATATCGCACCACTAGCAGGGTATGAAAACAATCTATGTTCCGAATGAAATGTGGTATTTCAGTAAATCTTTACGAAATATTTGGCTAATCGCCATTAGTAAATTTTTGCGACACACAATTACTTCGCAAAACATCTCCCGTGAAGCATAAACATAATTAACAGAAGAAAATAAATTACTGTGTAGGACTCGTCACTTGCCATTGGAAGCTCCTTGTAGCAGCCTATGTTCCTGCTGGATCCTGCAGCTTAGCTGGCAACCTCGAGTCAGGGGGGAGAGGGAGGAATACACCGTTCTACAGTATTTTGAAAGTGATTGCAGTACCAGTTTTGGCCACAATCCTACATACGGTTCCTTTAACATAATGATAATAGGCTACTACTACTACTAATAATAAAATTTGAATTAAGAAAAATTAAAACACAATTTATTTACTAAAAAATAAAAAAAATTGTACTGTGTAAAAAATTACACAATACAATATTTCTGAAAAAAAAAAGTAATGTAATAATAAATTTATTAATTATTGAATAAAAACAACTCAATTACTTAACTAATTAACTAATTTAACGAAACAATTAAAATTTAAATTCAGAAAGTTAATGCAAATCACAGAATTTGGTAGAAAAAAATAACTGAATTTGAGAAAAAAAAACATTTCATAGTGCTTTAATAATTAAATTTTTGTTAAACTTTTAATAAACTAATGTAAAATTGTGTACGTTTTATGATTTAAATTAATTAAATATACTTTTTGATTTATATTTTTTAATTAAACCATTAATACAGAGTCTAGAAAAATTAAAACAGGAAAAAAATGGAATCCAGAAAAATTAAAGTGGAAAAAATTTAATTGGAAAAAATATATAAATAAATAAAATGGAATTTGGGGGGAAAAATTGGGCCTTAAAAATGTAACTTTTATTGAACTTTTAATAAATTGCTGTTAAACTGAGCAAGTTTCATAATTGCAATTAATTAGACATATTTTTGATTGATATTTTTTAATTTAGCCATTAAAACAGAATTGAAAAAATGGAACCCAGAAAAATAAAGCGGAAAAAAATAAATTAGAAAAAAATTGGGGTTCTAGAAAAAATCTGAGTCAAGAAAAATTAAAGCAGAAAAAAATTTAATACAGAAAAATCAAAACGAAAAAAATGAATTTGAACAATAAAAAAATAAGTATTTTTTTATTTAGCCATTAAAACTGAGTTTAGAAAATATTTAATGGAAATAAACAGAATCCAGAAAAATTTAAGTATAATAAAATAAACAGAAATTGGAAAAAGGAAAAATAAAACTAAACCTATGTTCTTTTGAACTTTCTATTCATCGAAGAATCATGAAAAAATGTATCAAGGTTTCCACAAAAAATATTAAGCAGCACAACTGTTTTTAACCTTGATAATAATAAGAAACGTGGCAAAGTTATGTGCTGAAAATTCCGCTTTGCCATCACAGGATTAAATTACATTTTAAAATATATTAAAATAAACAGTTCATTTAAATTTCAACAATATATCAGAATATTGGTGTGGTTTTTTTTTTTGGCTTGGGTGAGCCTTATTTATTTAAAAAACATTAAAACACCTTAATGACCCCAAAAATAAAATGCAACATTGCCTTATAGTTAGTGTACATGTGGTTCTGAAAATCCTTTAAAAAAAAAAAAAGGTAATCATGCAATGTCAAAATTGATGGCTTTCTTTTCTCTGTTGAATTCAAATGGAGATTATTTTTCAAAACAATTAAAGTCAGTATGATTGTTTGGACCCGTTATTGATTATTTGTGGGTGATCTATGCATTAAGTGTGGGTAACCAAAGTTTGAGTCTGGCTCCCTATTGATAAAGGTCTCAAAATGTATTATGAGCTTGTTAATAGTGTATAAGTGGCATTGGCATATACTGCTGCCTCATGATATTCATTTTAAAAAGATGGTGGTAGATTTCGCCAGTCACTGTCATAGACACAGATTATCATTCAGATGATCAAGATGACACTGATGTGAGCATGTCATGTTTGTACCAGCAAAACATTCGCGGCTCACTGTCAAACATGTCATGTTTGTACCAGCAAAACATTCGCGGCTCACTGAGCCTAGGAGGCGTCCCTAGCTTTTATCATTGAAGCACTGTTTGGTTGTCTATTTAACTGCGTCAGAACAGCTGACGCTGAAGCGTCAGCGGAAGCGTTCAGCCTCCTCGCGTGAAGACCGACGAGAGTAAAGACTGCGACTTTTCCTGCGCGACTTCTCCGAGCAACGACACCGACAACGCACTTAAGTACTCCTCTCCTTTATTTCACTCTTCTTTCTGTCCTCCTCTATCATGTGTTTCCAACTCATTCCGGTGGTCTCTTCACACCGCACTAATATCACACGCACACGTCGACGCAATATTTCTAACCTGCGTCCTATCGACACTTCTTCCACTGAACCTTTCTCTTTCACGGTTGGACTCTGGAACTGTCAATCAGCTGTCAACAAATCTGACTTCATTTCAGCATTTTCTGTGCAATCTGGTTTGAGCATTCTAGGCTTGACTGAGACCTGGATTCGTCCAGAAGACTCTGCAACCCCAGCTGCTCTTTCTAATAACTTTTCCTTCTCTCACACCCCTCGTCAGACTGGAAGGGGTGGGGGGACGGGACTTCTTATTTCTAACAACTGGAAATACTCAACCCATTCTCCTCTATGCAATTATAGTTCATTTGAATCTCATACAATCACTGTAACATCTCCTATCGAACTCCACATTGTGGTAATCTACCGCCCTCCTACTCAACTTGGCATCTTCTTAGAAGAGCTGGATGGGCTGCTGTCCTCGTTTCCAGAGGATGGCAGCCCACTTCTAGTCTTTGGGGACCTCAACATTCACCTTGACAAACCCTATGCTGCTGACTTCAATTCACTTCTAGCTTCATTTGATCTACAACGTGTTATCACTACATGCACTCATAAATCTGGCAACCAACTTGATCTCATTTACATGCGAAATTGTATTTCAGACAATATTGTGGTCAAACCCCTACACATCTCTGACCACTTCTTCATTACATTTGACCTACATCTTGCTACTTGTGCACTCCCAACCCCTCTACCTGTTACTTTTAGAAGAAACCTACGCTCTCTCTCACACTCCCATCTTTCTTCTTTAGTATCCTCCTCCCTTCCCTCTCCTACTCACTTCTCATCCCTGGACACTAATGCAGCAACTGACACCTTATGCTCCACTATTACCTCCTGTCTAGATGCTATATGCCCTCTCTCCTCCAGGCCAGCACGATCTGCTCCGACAACCCCTTGGTTATCCGATGTTCTTCGTGAGCATCGTTCCAAACTTAGGGCAGCTGAGAGAAAATGGCACAAATCTAAGGATCCATCCGACCTCAGTATGTATCGGTCTATGCTCTCATCTTTCGCTACCCAAGTACATACAGCCAAATCTTCATACTTCCACAACAGGATCAACAATTCCCCGGACGCACGCAACCTTTTCAAAACATTTAATACACTGCTTTGTCCCCCTCCACCACCTCCCACAACTTCTATAACAGCTGATGATTTCGCCACATTTTTTACAGACAAAACTACATCGATCAATAATAAGTTCTCAGCTCCACACATACAGGAACTAAAATTGACCACAATCACGGCTGGAACCCCCCACTTCTCCTTCTGTCCTTGCTCGGAGGCAGAAGTAACCAAACTTTTCCTCTCCAGCCATCCGACGACATGTCCTTTAGATCCTATCCCCTCACACCTTCTCCAAGCAATCTCCCCTACAATCCTACCGGCGCTCACACACATCATCAACACATCTCTTCTCACAGGCACTTTTCCCACTACATTTAAGCAGGCCCGGGTAACCCCACTGCTCAAAAAACCTACACTTAACTCCTCACTCATAGACAACTACAGACCTGTCTCCCTCCTTCCATTCATAGCAAAAACACTGGAACGGGCTGTTTT
>NC_133362.1:34155613-34182791 GCF_049309525.1 Garra rufa | reverse complement strand
GGTTTGTGGACAGTCATGGCTAAGACAAAGGAGCTCACTGAGAACCTGCGGCTGCACATTGTGGCTGCTCACAAGTCAGGAAAGGGCTATAAGACCATATCTAAATGTTTTGAAGTTCCAGTGGCTACAATGCAAAGTATTATTAAAAAATACAAGATGTTCCGCACTGTGAAAAATGTCAGAGGATGTGGTCGGAAGCCAAAAGTGACACCTGTGCTGGCCAGGAGGATAGTGAGAGAGGTGAAAAAAAGAATCCAAGGATCATCACCAAAGCCATCCTGATGAATCTGGGCTCTGCTGGTGGCAACATCTCAAGACAGACAGTCCAACGGACACTGCACACCGCTGGGTTCCACAGACGCAGACCAAGGAGGACACCACTTCTCCAGATAAGGCACACAAAAGCCCACTTGGCCTTTGCAAATGCTCATCTGGACAAAGAAGAAGACTTCTGGTCTTCTTTTTTATGGTCAGATGAAACAAAAATTGAAGTGTTTGGCCACAATGATGTAGCCTTTATTTGGTGTAAAAAAGGAGAAGCCTTCAACCCTAAGAACACCATCCCCACTGTCAAACATGGTGGTGGGAACCTAATGTTTTGGGGGTGTTTTTCAGCCGGTGGACCAGGGAACCTAATCACAGTAAATGGCACCATGAAAAAGGAGCAATACAGCAAAATTCTCAACAACAACATCAGGCAGTCTGCAGAGAAACTTGGCCTTGGGCACCAGTGGACATTTCAGCACGACAACGACTCAAAACACACAGCAAAAGTGGTGAAGAAATGGTTAGCAGACAAAAACATTAACGTTTTGCAGTGGCCCAGCCAGAGTCCTGACTTAAATCCAATTGAGAATCTGTGGACGGAGCTAAAGATCAGGGTGATGGCAAGAAAACCCTCCAACCTGAAAGAGTTGGAGCTCATCGCTAAAGATGAATGGGCAAAAATAGCAGTGGAGACATGCAAAAAGCTGGTCAGCAATTATAGGAAGCATTTGATTGCTGTAATAGCCAATAAATGCTTTTCTATTGATTATTGAGAAGGGTATGAATAATTTTGGACATGCCAGTTTTTGTTCAAATGTAAATAAAAGATGAGTAATAATTTTTTCCACAATGATGCCTCTTGTACATCGTCTTATCTTCTGGGAAACGTCTGTGTCATTTCTAATAAAAAAAAAAGGTTGCTGGTTGAATAAAAGTAACTTTAAGTCAGAATTTGCCAGGCGTATGAATAATTTCGGGCTTGACTGTATATATTTGTAGCAATAGCCAACAATATATTGTGATCATGTTCCATGAAGTTATTTTGTACATTTCCTACCATGAATATATCAAAACTTAATTTTTGATTAGAAGAACTTCATTTGGACAACTTTAAAAGCGATGTTCTCAATATTTAAATTTTTCTGCACCCTCAGAGTCCTGATTAACAAATAATTGTATCTAGGCCAAATAATGTCCTAACAAACCATACATCGATGGAAAGCAGTTATATTCAGCTTTCAGATGATGTATAAATCTCAATTTCAAAAGATTTTCCCTTATGACTGTTTTTGTGGTCCAGGGTCACATATACGCATTTTGGAAAGAAAAGATCTTTCTTTAAAGGGATCATCAATTTCTCATTCATCTTCAGTAAATTCAAAATACTGCACTATTGTTTAAAAGTTTGGTATCAGTTAGATTTTTCCTTTTTTTTTTTTTTTTGAAGGAAATGAACTTTTATTCATCAAGGATGCATTAAATTGATTAAAAGTGTCAGTAAAGACATTTATAAAGTTACGAAAGATATATAATTCAACGAAATGCTGTTCTTTTGAATTTCCCAATCATCTATATGAATGTATAACATATTAGAATGATTTTTGAAGGATCATGTGGCACTAAAGACTGAAATAATGATGCTGAAAATTCAGGAATAAACTACATTTTAAAATACTGTAAATAAAAATAGAAAATAGTCATTTTGAATTATATTGGATTATATTATTTTACTGTATTTCTGATCAAATAAATGCAGCCTCTGTGAGCATAAGAGACTTCTTTTATAACTTACTAATTTTTATAACTTGGTACCATTACCAGTTCAGAGCTTTTATTGAAAATAAAACATCTAATTTTGAAATCTTGGGATTACTTCACAACACCAGAACAACTAATGATAAGAGTAAAATGTTTAAAAAAAATGAAAATGAACACTAATTATTTGAAAATTAGAAAATCTATTTTTAATCATTTTTTACACTGTACATGATTATATTATGAAATAAACCTAAATTAAAGATATTTAGAAATATTTTTGAATAATATTTAAAAATCTGTAAAATCACTTTTACATATAAAAATGACAAAAGCACATTCAAATATAAAAAAGCTAATTTAAAATATTAATAAACACTATACTAGTAAATAAATAATACGGAAATAAATAACAATAATAAATAACAATAATTTATCATTTTTACTAATTTGTATCCATTTTTATAAATTTTTACATTGTACATTATTATATGTGACGCTGGAACACAAAATATATATTATTATATTTATTTTGAGATGTATGCATCATCCGAAAGCTTAATAAATAACTTTCCATTGACGTATGGTTTGTTAGGATAGGACAATATTTGGCTGAGATACTACTACTTGAAAATCTAGAATCTGAGGGTGCAAAAAACTGTAGTAATTGAGTAAAATGCCTTTAAAGTTCTTAGCAATGCATATTACTAATCAAAAAATAAGTTAATACACATTTACTGTAGGAAATTCACTAATATCCTCATGGAACATGATCTATACTAAATAGCATAATGACTTTTGGCATAAAAAAAATGATAATTTTGACCTATACAAAGTATTGTTGCCTATTGCTACAAATATACCTGTGCTACTTATGACTGGTTTTGTGGTCTAGGATTGCAAATTATGATACCTAAAAGCATTTGTAGCATTTTAAAACATCTGATGTTAGTTTTTTGTGCTTTATTTTGAATTTATTTAGACAGAATCTTGTACAATAAGCTTTGTGTTATACGGAAGCTTTGCGTTTTAAGAGCTAATAAAATATTTAAACTCAAATCAATACTTTGTGTCTAATTATTTACTTGCGTGGTACATCCAGCTGGCTGTTATCAGAAAATAATCCTCTTCAGAGGGAAGCAAAACCTCTCCGATTCACATCAAGGTCCAGATCACCCTGTTTGAGTTTATTCTGCGATAAAAACCAGCTGGAAAGTACATTATCCCTTAATTATCAGCTTATCAGTATCAGCCAGAGTTTACATTTCAGTGCATCCCTAAATGAAAGATTACAAAGAACAGTAATAAAATATGCATTGATGATTCCTTCAAAACAAGATCATGAATGTCCATCAAGAAGAAAATAAAGAGTCATTTATGACCTCATGCTGAGTAAGCGCAAAGAATTCTTAAAGGCACAGCGTGCCAAATAACTCCTAGGTGTGAGAGTTTTTTAATACAGAAAACCTTGACTAACATAATAAAAGAAAAAATCTCACAGGATAAAAAAGACCCTTTTAACAGTCAACACAAAGCCCACAGGCACCATGAGATCAATCCCACTTTGTTTTATAGTTCTCCTCACACACGGTCATTCCTGTCTGCCTCACTTACTGGAAACCAGCCCCCCCGAAAGCACCCACTCTTGTGAATGTGTGACTTCCTCTGCTTCGCCTACTTCCTTTATTGTAATCTGTGTCAGTACTTTTCATAATTTGGGGTGTTCCACGAAAGCAGAAAATATAAACAGTACTTGAGGCTGAATTCACAGAACAACGTAGGAACAAAAAAGCAAATTTCGAGCCTTGACAGAAGAATATATGTGTGTGTACAAAGTTTGTCTGTAAAATCCTTTCCTGAGAGGGCAAACAAACGATTGGAACTGTGAAAACAGGATGCCATCATTCAGTCGGAATGAGGATGAAGGTATACCAAGGGTCACAGATTAGAGTACCGCCTGTTTTTCTATGTCTATCAGGTGCAAGACAAACCTGTTTGTCCTTTTCCTTTGCCTTCCCGCTGCTGGACACCCGGGAGGAAGTGACATCACGAGGGATGACAGAGATTTGGTGCAATGGCATGTTCATCCCCGCAGTTCAGTGGAGCTCACACTCTCTGAAGCCTGTCCACCAGCACCGGCATGATGGAAAGAACCACTAATCCAAACCTGAAAATGCACACAAACATATCTTGTCAATTAACTGCTGTTAAAGCTTTCTGTAGATGGTAATAGTCTGGTGATAACTGAACCAGATAAACAACGCTGACTTTTGTGAATTTATACTGTGTCACGGGTGAGTAAAGGAGGTCTGGGTCCAGGTGCAGGGAAAAGGGTTTTTAATTTAACAAATAAACAAACACAACAAAAAGCCAACACGGCCAGAACTAAACATAAACTGAAACACTAAATAAACAAAATCAAGAACACGATCAAAAAGCCAGGGATCTAGAGACACAGAAACAAAACAAGACTTAAGACAATGCAGACATGAAAACGGAATGAAGTGTGAGTGTTCTTATACAGAGTCCAGATAGTGAACAGCTGTGTGTGAATCAGTGGTAATGACAAAACAGACGTGATGAATCAGAGTGCAGTGCAAACAGCGACCTCAGGTGGCTGAGGGAAAACCCACAGCCCCGATCATGACAGTACCCCCTCTCTAGGGAACGGCTACCAGACGTTCCCAAAACAAAATTTCTGGAGGGAGGAGGAACGGTGGAAGGTGCATAAGGGGGAGGGATGGCGGGCCAGGCCCGTGCAGCGGAGGGACGTGAGCGGACACCGCCGCCAGAGGAACGTGAGCTGGCCTCGCCGCCAGTGGAACGTGAGCTGGCCTCGCCGCCAGTGGAACGTGAGCTGGCCTCGCCGCCAGTGGAACGTGAGCTGACGCCGCCGCCAGAGGAATGTCAGTGGTCACCGCCGCGTCCGAAACAGAGAGAGCGGTCACCGCCGCGTCCGGAACAGAGAGAGCGGTCACCGCCGCGTCCGGAACAGAGAGAGCGGTCACCGCCGCGTCAGGAGCAGAGAGAGCGGTCACCGCCGCGTCCGAAACAGAGAGAGCGGTCACCGCCGCGTCCGGAACAGAGAGAGCGGTCACCGCCGCGTCCGGAACAGAGAGAGCGGTCACCGCCGCGTCCGGAACAGAGAGAGCGGTCACCGCCGCGTCCGGAACAGAGAGAGCGGTCACCGCCGCGTCAGGAGCAGAGAGAGCGGTCACCGCCGCGTCAGGAGCAGAGAGAGCGGTCACCGCCGCGTCAGGAGCAGAGAGAGCGGTCACGGCCGCGTCAGGAGCAGAGAGAGCGGTCACGGCCGCGTCAGGAGCAGAGAGAGCGGTCACGGCCGCGTCAGGAGCAGAGAGAGCGGTCACCGCCGCGTCAGGAGCAGAGAGAGCGGTCACCGCCGCGTCAGGAGCAGAGAGAGCGGTCACCGCCGCGTCAGGAGCAGAGAGAGCGGTCACGGCCGCGTCAGGAGCAGAGAGAGCGGTCACGGCCGCGTCAGGAGCAGAGAGAGCGGTCACGGCCGCGTCAGGAGCAGAGAGAGCGGTCACCGCCGCGTCAGGAGCAGAGAGAGCGGTCACCGCCGCGTCAGGAGCAGAGAGAGCGGTCACCGCCGCGTCCGGAACAGAGAGCGCGGCCGTCCCAGCGCCAGAAACAGAGATGGCGGTTGTCGCCACCTCCTCTCCAAAGCAGGGGCGCTTCCGCGCCATCTCGGCACTGCGGGTGTCCATCGCCGCCAGGCAGGCGTAGATGAACTCGAAACGAGCTGCCGACGCCGCCTGAAAGGACATCCCCTCAGTGTCCGGAACCGAGCAGGTGGTTGCTGCCCCCTCAAAAAAAATTCTCCCCGCTGGACCCATCATTGATGTCTGCATTCTGTCACGGGTGAGTAAAGGAGGTCTGGGTCCAGGTGCAGGGAAAAGGGTTTTTAATTTAACAAATAAACAAACACAACAAAAAGCCAACACGGCCAGAACTAAACATAAACTGAAACACTAAATAAACAAAATCAAGAACACGATCAAAAAGCCAGGGATCTAGAGACACAGAAACAAAACAAGACTTAAGACAATGCAGACATGAAAACGGAATGAAGTGTGAGTGTTCTTATACAGAGTCCAGATAGTGAACAGCTGTGTGTGAATCAGTGGTAATGACAAAACAGACGTGATGAATCAGAGTGCAGTGCAAACAGCGACCTCAGGTGGCTGAGGGAAAACCCACAGCCCCGATCATGACATACTGTAAGTGTGAAAAATGAGAGTCTAAATTAAATACTCGTATAACAGCAAGCATATTGAATGAATATCTATATGAATTTGCAAGTTTTGACATCACAATACCAAATAAATGAATAGAACGAATGAATGAACAAATGGATAAAGCCCTTAAACAGTTGAGGTCAAAAGGTTACATACACCTTGCAGAATCTGCAAAATGTTAATTATTTTACCAAATTAAAAAGGATCATGCAAAATGCATGTTGTTTTTTATTTAGTACTGATCTGAATAAGATATTCCACATAAAATATGTTTACATATAGTCCACAAGAGAAAAAAAAAGTTGAATTTATAAAAATGACCCTGTTCAAAAGTTTACATACACTTGATTCTTAATACTGTGTTGTTACCTGAATGATCCACAGCTTTTTTTGTGTAGTGATAGTCGTTCAGGTTAAAAAGCCCGCTGTTCTTCAGAAAAATCCTTCAGGTCCCACAAATTTTTGTGTATTTGAACCCTTTCCAACAATCACTGTATGATTTTGAGATCCATCTTGTCACACTGAGGACAACTGAGGGACCCATATGCAACTATTACAGAAGGTTCAAATGCTCACTGATGCACCAGAAGAAAACACGATACATTAAGAGCCTGGGGTGAAAACTTTTGAACAGAATGAAGATGTGTACATTTTTCTTATTTTGTCTATACATCATATTGTTTTCATTTAGTACTGGCCTTCAGAAGTTACAGAAGATACTTCATGTTTCCCAGAAGACAAAATAAGTTCAATTTACCCTGATCTTCAAATTCAAAAAGTTTAATGCATCATTATTCCTTTTGGAGCATCAGTGAACGTTTGAAGCTTCTGTAATAGTTACATATATAGTCCCTCATTGTGAAAAGATGGATTTCAAAATCATACGATCATTGTTGGAAACGGTTCAAATACACAAAAACCAAAGAATTTTTGGGACCTGAAGGATTTTTCTGAAGAACAGCAGGCAGTTTAACTGTTCAGGACAAACAAGGGACTCATGAACAACTATCACTAAACAAAAAAACACAGCTGTGGATCATTCAGGTAACAACACAGTATTAAGAATCAAGTGTATGTAAACTTTTGAACAGGGTCATTTTTATAAATACAACTATTATTTTCTCTTGTGGACTATATGTAAACATATTTTATGTGAAATAACTTATTCAGGTCAGTACTAAATAAAAAATAAGATGCCTGTTGCATGATCCCTCTTATTTTGGTAAAATAACTAACATTTTGCAGATTCTGCAAGATGCTGTAAACTTTTGACCTCAACTGTAAATAAAGCCCTTAACACCTATATGAACTTGCCAGATCAAGTGCTTTCATTTTTTTGTGCAATAATAAGCATCTGGCAAATGGAATAAAATAATAAGAAAATAAGAATGTTTTTCAAGTGTAACCCAAACACTAAAATCCAGTTAACAAGAATTTTGTTTTAAGACCAACACGGATGTTGATCAAGAAAACATCTCACATTGTGAAATCACGTTAGGTTTTCACAAACACTGCTGCATATTAATTGAACTACAAAAACATGAAGTCTCATGCAGCGTGTAAGGAAATGAGAAGCAGCAGTAAAAGTTGAATCACCAATTACAAACCGACTCCCATATTTTCCATAATGAAACGCATTCTTTGAAGGAGAACAAAGAGCTCATGCCACACTGAGACAACGCAAAATCTGCTTACAAATAGGCCGTTGAACTTCTACCACCATCTGCTGCAACCATAACAGCAATTAAAATTCCCTTCATTTTGTGACCATGCCAACAGCCGTGTTGTGTGTAAGACTTTGCGTCTAAAATTGCCACGGTGACCACCGGCATCAGACCAAATCCACCAGTTTGTCACTGCAGAATGAAGACGTACTGTCATGCACTGTCTGTTACCTGTTAGTGCAAATGGCTTGATTAATAGATACACAAAACTGCAGAATGACAAACTGTTAAACACTGAACACTGAAGTGAGCTAGTACTGACGATACTGAACATCTCCCTGCTGTTTCATACCAACACTACAGTCCAAGAGTCAGATTAATTAAGAAATAAACTGTATTCTGAAGCACAATATAAAAAGCGTAAATGAGATATTTGAAAAATATCTCTGATAATAATTAGAGAACACTTACAGGTACCTCCAAGTTATTGGCGTTAACCTGGAACCTGCTGCTAATTTCCTTAACTATATGACAAATCCTATTTAACTGGCAGCATTCCTCCAATTTTCACTGAGATTGCAAGACGGCTTCACTATGCCTTTAGGTTTGGTATCTTTAGGTTGGCAGTATTTTGGTCAATATTGTAATCACGAATATTTAACACGATTATGACTGGGTCCAAAACTTTATATTAGTGATTAATTTAAAGATAGCAATACAAAAGAAACAAATACTGAATACTTTTATGCAAGTCTAAAGTAGTTTAACAGCCTACTACAGAAATTGAATGCACTTATTTGAATGTAAAATGAAACAGCATCTTCACTGTAAGAACTAAACTACAAAAGTCCTTTATTCGAGAGCAGTGAGTGATTTTTCTCTTTGTATTTTTACGTTTTATTAATATTAAGCACAGAGGCGGTGGAAGGAATATTATTTGTTGCCGCTTTAAGAGCCACACGGATCCAATATACTGTGACACACGTATTTTCATTCTTAACTGTTTATGATCATTTAAGAAATAACTGACAAGGGCTTACATGAATAATCACCAAGCGCCTCATTCTGAAATATTTTTGTGTGTATATGACCGTTTAGGCGCGCACCTTGAGCTAAAAGATAACTTTACGTGTCCGTGTTCTGCTCCGTCTCTAAGCGCATACAAAAAACAGCGCAAGTTCTCTTTCTCGCTTTTAAAAACACAACATCAAAGAACATTAATCAAATAAGCACGTCCCGTTTTATGAAAGTCACGTTACATGATTTTGCAAAATTAGGCTTTTATGGAGGAATGAAAGCGAAAGGGGGCGGAATGGGGCGCAGTAATCTTTTCTTCTCGATTACTGTATTTTCATGATCGTTTGAAGCCGAAATCTAAACTGAATTTCGATTAATTGCACAGCCCTAGTTGGCTGTCAAAAATGCCAGTGTGAATGTTAAGCGGACCAGGACCAAATGTATTATTTTCCTTTTTGGTCTGGACCATATGAACCAAATGAACCAAACGGACCAAACTACAAGCGTGAACACACCCTAAAAGAAAGTGCACTCTGCAGTGACCAAACCTCTCACCAGCAGAAAGAATCAAAAGACTAAGCTCACTTTTGCTGAGGAGCATGTTGTGTTGAGAGATGAGAACTGGTCCGAAGTTCACTCTATTGATGAGAGCAAGTTTAATTTATTTGCGTCTGATGGGAAACATTTTATTCGGTGTCAAACTGGGAAAAGACTGCAGCCCAAGTGTGTAAAGAAGTCAGTGAAAAGTGGAGGAGGAAGTGTCAAGGTTTGGGGGATGAGTTAGGTCTCTTATACAGCTGCATGGCAAGGTGAATGCAGAGAGTCCTGATCTAAACCCGCCTGAAAATCTCTGGAAAATCCTTGGTGACAAAGTTATGGCTAAGAAACCCTAACTATGGAAGAGAGCGGAAGAAAAGTGGACCAAGATCACACCAGCACAGTGTGAGAAACTGTGATGTCCTGTGGTCACAGATTGCTGAAATCATTCAAAGCAAGGGACCTTTACACTTCCTACTAATTTCTGACAGCTGTAACCCTCTAAAATTTTAGTTGCAATCTTCTTTAATGCTACAGTGGTTACTGTTCTCAAATTTAGATCACTGTGTTTTCCACAAAATAAAGGTTTTTGTTAAAATGCCTTGGATATTATGTCAAACATGTTAGTAGAACAGTGGTATACACCTACAGCTGATATTCCTGAAAATTTTGAGCAATGAAGATTAACAATAGTTGAGAAAAAAAATCCAGTTTTTATAGATTGTTCTCTAATTTTGACTGTATATATAAATTTGCAGTGATGATCAGTTCAGTTATGGAACATAATAGCTGTTGTGCTAATAATATATGTAATAAAAAAAATAGAAACTGCCAAAGAGGAGCATTTTCACTATTGGAAACTAGTCTCAGATTTTTGGATCCTACAGGCCGCACAAGTCAAGTCAACAGCTTGAAGTCATTTTCACATTTGGTTGTGCGATTAGCAGTGAATGCATATGATGATCTAATATTATGATATTGTTATAATTGTCAACACATGGGGAGGAGCGAATGAAATCCTCCCTCCTTGGCATCAAAAGTGCCATTAATTCATAAGCTGCTCACAGAACAGCTGGTCAGTTTATACAGATCCAGGACTCACAGCAGGACAGTTATCTGAGCAGAACCCGCTCCACATGACTGATCAACAGCCCGTGCTAATCACGCCGCATTAAAGGAAAGGGCATGTGACTGCAATCACTCATGTGCCGCCGGATCAATAGGCCGTGGATCATTTTTATCGCTCTAAAACAAAGGCAGCAGCATATGGTTTACTGCCAAGCGCACAAGACATGCTGATAATTCTACAGTATCCCAGTCAATGCTGCCATTTTTGCAGGTAGATTTCATGTCATGATCAGCAAAACAGCTTAAGTTTGGTGTCAATAAAAGAACAAACACACACACAAAAGAAAAATCATGGCTGAACCAGTGATTGGGTGGGAAAGGAAGCTAGCGGTCAAATTCTTAAGTCACTACACTTTGAGGTTTTCGTGAAATCCGATGCCATAATAACAATATTAATCATGGTTTTGAAGCTTGTGGAGTGATGACTAATGCACGAGGTCTCTGCCAATTCTTGATCTAAAGGAGCAGTGCTAAGTGAAATGCCTCAGCGCAGTCGATCAGGGTGGAGGAGTTAAAAAAAGGGCAGCAGACTGTCAATCTGAAGTGCCATGTACAGTATGTACTGTGTAAAGGTTACATTTTACTACTGCTATTACTATTGCTCATATCTAAGGTAAGAGATTTGAACAAACCCGTAAACCTAAGGCATGTAACTTATCCTGAAAGTAATTCGCTACTGAAAGTAAATGATACCTTGATTCATATGGCATAAAGGTGTGGTATGATTTATGATTTTTGTCTGGGCAAAAAAAAACAAAAAAAAACTACACAGTCTTAATGTGACAGTTTACCCAAAAATTACAATTACCCCATGATTTACTCACCCTCAAGCCATCATAGGTGAATATGAGTTTCTTCTTTCAGATAAATACAATCAGAGTTATGTTATATGCTCTTTCAAGCATCATAAAACAAGTGAATGGGTGTTGAGATTTTGAAGTCCAATAAAGTGCATCTATCCATCATAAAAAGTGCTCCACACAGCTCCGGTGGGTTAATAAAGGCCTTCCTGAAGCAAATCGATGTGTTTGTGTAGGAAAAACATCCATATTTAAAACTTTGTAAACCGTAATTTCCTGTGTTCCAGCGAACAATGTAGTTGTAGCGTAAGCTCTGGTGAGAAGTGACAAATGCGGAAGCAATCAAAGCAAAACAAAAGTCATAAATTAGAACTATAAAACAAGGACAAGAACCTGGACATTTTTAATATAACTCTGATTGTAATTGAAAGTCATACACATTTAGGATGGCTTGAGGGTAAGTAAATCATGGGGTAATTTTCAGTGTCAGTCGCACTCGGTGTTGGGCATGTTACTTTGAAAAAGTAATTAGTTATAGTTACTAGTTACTTCTCACAAATAGTAACTGAGTTTGTAACTGAGTTACATCATTATAAAAGTAACTGATTACCTGGGAAAGTAACTATTGTGTTACTTTTATAAAAAAAAAAAGTCAAATATGTCAAATAACTTGGATGCCCCCAATTTTAATTATGCTAAATGAATAAAACATTGCACATTTTAATGTTGCTGTGGGACAATGTGAGAGACACCTTCCAGCGGCTAAATAACACATTATTGGGGTCGCTTCAACATGCAAACATTAAAAAACATAACGTGGCAACACCATTAAACCCTCTGAGGTTGAAAATTGCACCAGTGCGGTCTCACTTTTTTATAAAGACTGTGAAAAGAACTAAAAATACGCCATAATTTTTGATCGAACAGATAAGAATAAGGTATCGTTTGAAACTGCAAAGATTCGACTTTTTTGCGTATAGTCATAATAACAACAAAACAATGTGCTTTTGTAAAATATAGTAAATAAACAAGGTGCGCTCTCTGCCGTCACTCAGAAAAAGTTGTCTGGGGTTTCGTAACTCTTTAAAAAAAAAACATAAATTCAACATATAACTCTAAAGCAACCGCTTTTCCACCATTGAGGCAAACCTATTTCGTTGCCTAAATGTTGGCCACCTAAAGAGAAAAATTGGAAGCGATACAACAAACAAATGACCAATCCTGAATGCTGATGTCACTCAGGGTGTTTACAATTTTGTAATGGTGCTTCTCCCGAGCCAAGCTCAAGTGAAAATATAACTGAAACCATTATTACCATTTTTAGAACCATTTGGCCCAACAGGCTAAAAGCGCCCATTAGGCAACCGCTTAACAACATCCTAGCAACCTAATAGCAATGCACTAAAACACTAAGAACCCTTTAGTAACCACACAGTAACACTCCAGCAGTTTAACAGTGAGTTTTGCAAACAAACACCACTGATATTTTCAGAATTTAGTTGTTATGATTAGCAAGATTAATGAAGGAAATATGTCTTGGCCTGTCTGAAATGCCTCAAAGAGCATAAAAAATGTTTGTGTTTTTTTTATCCTTTTGAAAGTTCAAAGAGAAAAACTGTGATAAATTACTGATGATAAATAATAGTGTATACTCAAATATTGTGAAATAGTCTGTCTTACATCGTACACAGGAAAACAGCTGCATTAAATTGGATTACAGAGCTCACACAGAAACTGACATAGAGTAACAAATGTATGAGAATATTTGCCTCAGCTCAAATCAGTCACCAAGTTCAAGCTCATGACAGGAAAAATGGCTAAGAGGAACAGCAGCGGATCCCTGCTGGCAGCATTGATGAGGTATACTGTATGCTTCACGACTGCCACAAATACAGCTTTCACAGAGCCCAGAGCAGGGATTTCAGTCTTAAGGTGCATCACATTAGCAATCCGAAGCAAAGAAGTCACTTTCAAATCAAGCAGCTTTCTGTAGCGAATCCATGTAACCAACTTTAAACTACCAGGGAAATCTTTCACTCTCATGAAATATATCCAATTGCATGGATTTCTATTGAAATTACTGCATTTTGCCTGCGAAAAATCGCCAAACAACGTTACATATAACCACACATTTAGAAATGCTACTGTATGTAGGCAGAATTCTAAAACATTTACATTGTATGAGAATAGAGAAGTCCACACTACAACTATAATGATACAGCCACCATATTGTTGGCCCTACATCTCTGACAGTAAGCGAGAATCTTTGCACTGTGCACTGAACTGCTCAGGCTGGTAAATTACCCTGCTTCCACAAAGGATGATCCATCAATGAGCAGCTGCCGCTTGAAATGACATGAGATCGATACAGCAATGGATCTATCTAAGAGACGGGCCTGAGCCTGTGTGTTACCCTCTTCTGGAAAATCCTTCTGCTGGTCTCCTATGTGAGAGATAACACTGAGCGCCAAGACTCTAACCCAGATTTATTCATCCATGCAACTGTAAAGGTGACATAGTTAGATGTTCCCTATGGACGTTCCTCTATACTGGAAACAGAAACCAACTAAAGTTTTGTATGTGTGAGCTATGTATGAGTTTTGTATGTGTGTTTACACTTAAGAAACTGTGCTTAGGAAAGCTTGTCAAACAAGATACTGCCAAATTAAAGGTAAACTTCAGTCAAGAAACCCTTTATAAAGAAAGTAGTTAACTACACCACAAGCTACAAGACAAACTACACTGAATACTGTTGTTTCCTGAATGATCCATAACTGTATTAGTGATAGTTAAGTCCCTTGTTTGTCCTGAACAGTTAAACTGCCTGCTGTCCTTCAGGTCCAACTAATTATTATTTTTTAGCACTTTTGTGTATTTGAACCCTTTCCAACAATGACTCTATGATTTTGAGATCCATTTTTTCATACCGAGGACAACTCAGATGCAACTATTAAAGAAGGTTCAAACACTCACTGATGCTTCAGAAGGAAACACAATGCATTAAGAGCTGGGGGGTGAAAACTTTTGAATGAATGAAGATGTGTAACTGTTTCTTATTTTGCCTAAATATCATATTTTTTTCATTTAGTACTGCCCATCATAAGCTACAGAAGATACTTACATGTTGTCCAGAAGACAAAATAAGCTAAATGTACCCTGATCTTAAAATTCCAAAAGTTTTCACCCCCCAGCTCCTAATGCATTATGTTTTCTTCTGAAGCATCAGTGAGCATTTGAACCTTCTGTAATAGTTGCATAGGAGACCCTCAGTTGTCCTCAGTGTGAAAAGATCTATCCAGAGAAATGTGGGACCTGAAGGATTTTTCTGAACAGCAGGCAGTTTAATTATTTGGACTCAGGAACAACTATCACTAAACATTCATTTAGTATGATCCATCTTATTTTGGTAACAGTTAACATTTTGCAGATTTTTTTGTATGTAAACTAGTGGTGGGCCGTTATCGGCGTTAACGTGCTGCGTTAACGTGAAACTCTTATCGCGCGATAAAAAAAATATCGCCGTTAATCTATTCTCAAATCTGGGTTGGGAGCTGGGTCTAAACTACGCAAGCTATGATGACTTTCACCTTGATAGTTTAACGCGGATGTATACCGAAGACTATAGAATAGGGTCGCCGCGTTTAAATCTCCTCCGCCAAAACACAGACGGGGTCGCGTCGTCCTCCATTCATAAAAACCGGATCTACTATAGCAAAATGCCACGTAAATTCGTAGTTTTTTGGATTCATAAATCAAATGTTGGTCAGTCACTTAATTCAAATCGCGATATGGACTAGTGTATGTGAAAACTGAAATGCAAAAAGACCGTTTTAATATGAATCCGATATGTTCCGTTTGCCTAGCTGTATGTATGAATGATGGAGACGAGCTGTTACTACACGCATACTGAAACACACGTGACGCTCCCGGTCATTTTTGGCATTATCATCTCACATGAACAGATAAACTCAATCTCCCAAACTGCTGTGAGTGTCACTTTTACCGTTTCAAAACTAGCATCATATCATACTGTATGACACAGAAACTTCATGGCAAACCTGTCAAAATAAAAGTACCGTGTAACATGTAATGGGCTGGGTAGGTGTTGACGTTAAAAAAACACAATCTAATTGGTAGAAAAAATAATTTCATTGTTAGTTAGTTAGTTTACACAAGTACATCTAATTGAACATAATTTATTTTCATCAACAAATTATCATAGAACAGATTTATGAGCTTTATGATCCATTCTCAAAGACTTTAAGTCATTATTTGGGTAGCATACATATTCTGAATGCCTTCAGCAGAATTCAAATGAGCCATTTTAATCTAGATTAATCTAGATTAATTCGAAAATTTAATCTAGATTAATCTAGATTAAAAAAATTAATCTATGCCCACCCCTAATGTAAACTTTTGACTTCAACTATCGATCAAAATTTTGTAAGTCTCTTATGTTCAACAAGGCTGCATTTATTTGATCAAAACAGTAAAATCTGCAATTTTGTGAAATATTAATGCAATTTAAAGTATGTTTCTTTTTAAATATATTTTAAAAATGTAATTTATTCATGTGATGCAAAGCTGTCAGCTTAATATGCTGTTTTGCTGCTCAAAAACATTTCTTATTATTATCAATATTGAAGACAGTCATTCACAAGTTTCATTGATGAATAAAAGTTTAAATGAACAGCATTTTTTGAAACAGAACTCTTTTGCAACATTATAAATGTATTTACTATCACTTTTGATCAACTTAATGCATCCTATATAAATAAAAGTATTAATTTCTTTCACTACATTGACCCAAACACATATATGATCAAAAGCAGCATTTTCTTAAATATTATACTATTAATAATTAGTGTTGGGTCAGACTCAGTACTCAAAAAAGTAATCCACTACAAATGACTAATTAGTTCTTTAAAATTAGTTCTGTAATTTGATTCATTACGGATTACTTTAGTCTACTTTAATTTGTATATACTCGCAATATCAACAAAACATTGTGCTTTTGTAAAATAGGGTTACTGATCAAACAAATGTCATGCACACCACTGTGCAGGAACAAAAATGAATTTCATACTGAACCAGTGCATTTAAAAATTAACAATGTAAGTGGACCAAGAATGGAAAATTAGCTTGGTACTAAAAAGCTACTTTGGCTTGACCTACTGCACACCATAGAAAAAGTAGTTAAGCTACTAGCCGCCTCGCTACTTTTATTTAGATAGTTACTCCGCCTCATTGGATCCTTAAAGGTGAATCTGTATTCAGCAAACACATAGGTTGCAGTTTTCTATTCAATCTTCTATTTCCAGTAGCAGGCATCAACAGGATTTATCCCTGATGTTTTTTCTAAAAAGCTGCACAATCACAGTCATTATCTAGCATCCTCTGGATTTTACCCAAATGGATAACGTCAGGTAGTGTCATATGTGACCGGAGTGATGATATCAGATAATTATTCAAAGCTTAATAAGTGGCTTACTGGCTTAAACCCCATCAGTGTGCTATATTACATGACCTCAAGATCAGAGCGGGACACAAACTCCGCCAGTGCTGGAACATCCTCACAGACTGTTAAGAGATTAGAGCGGGATAAACCGGACTTGATGTGTACTGATGAAAGCCTGCTGATCCTCACACAAACTCTGTGCTGCACAGCAGTACTTTTATTCCTTCATTTCACATTCAGAGACTAGAACGAGCTCAAGAATAAATTATCATAATGTTTTGTGCGTAAACACGTTGTCCTTTTGGGATGCCGTAATTTATCGAGCGAATAGTTATGGCAATGACCGACTCCTTGCTCGATGCTGTCAGATCTGCTGTCTCTGAATAAGACATTACTATGACATTTGTATGTTAGCTTTGATGCTTTTGTCAGTTTGTTATGAACAAACATGGGTTTCTGTCACGCATCTGCAGTGGAAACATTAAGATGTCAGAATGTTCTACATTATTAAACAGTTTCATCTATCCTGAATACAACTGTAAAGCTATTTCAGATAAACCTGCCTCCATACGACACACAAAACCAAACAAATTGTAAAAGATACAGGGTTGTCATGATTCTTCAAATCAATCTGAGTACTCGATTATAAAAAATCCTCGATTGCAGTCGTGTGGAGTAACTGGCAAAATGCCGGAAGTGGCGCATTTCACAGACGAGAATCAATGAAATGCATTATTAGACCGTTTTCCAATGCTGCATGATGTATTAAACCTATTTAAAATCACAATAAAGCATAATACTATTGTGAATTCACAAACGCTACAATAAACAAATATGTGACCCTGGACCACAAAACCAGTCATAAGGTTAAATTTTACAAAACTGAGATGTATACATCATATGAAAGTTAATAATAAATAAATAAGTTTTCTATTGATGTATGGTTTGTTAGGATAGGGCAATATTTGGCCGAGATACATCTATTTGAAAATCTGGAATCTGATGGTGCCAAAAAATCAAAATACTGAGAAAATCACCTTTAAAGTTGTCCAAATTAAGTTCTTAACAATGCATATTACTAATCAAAAATTACATTTTGATATGTTTACAGTAGGGATGTTACAAAAATTTAAAATGTTACTCAATTTATCTCAAATTACTCAATTCAGAATAATCGACTGTGTACTCGATTACCAATATAATCATTAGTGACCGCCCTAAGAAATTATTTATTATTGCCTCATTGATATTCAAATCATTTTGAATGCTATTGTTTGCTTAGGTCTTTATTAATTGCCTCAAAAAATGTAGTATAATTACCCGATTACTCAATTAATTGTCCGAATAATCGACTGAGTACTCGATTACAATACAATTATTAGTGACAGCTCTAAAAAGGTGTGTTTGCTATCTAGAATTGCTCTTGCAGTATTTTGACGGCATATGTCACAGTGACGTGGCGTCGGTGTCGTCTCAAGTCAGAAATAAATTCAACTCAGACACCGATCGGTCTGCGCAGTGCTGCATGAAGTCGAACAAACACATGACCTCAGGCTACACATGCATTTTTGAACACACACAGACAGACACACACACTTTCTGCTGGCTCAAACAAGAAGAGTCTTCTAAAGAAAGTAAACCCTTCTCACACTTTGAAGACAAATCCTGCAATTTTAATGGAGACAGCAGACCTTTCCTAGATTTTCTGCATTAGTTGTAGTTTCTGTCAAAGCTTCTCTCCATCCACACAGACTGAGAGCAGAGCACACGAGGAAACTGGATGGCGGCTGACTTCATGTTTTGCAAGAGGAGCAGGATGAAACGTTTTGAAAACTTTAGTGAGGAAGGCGAAACTGCAGACTGCATCAAAACATCAAAAAGAGTCCCTAAAAAGCATAGAGACAGTGAAAAAAAAACGAAATTTTGTGAAACACGTTGTACGGACGGCATCCCTTTGTTATTATGTGATTCTGCTGCTTTTAAGTGCAGATTATTCAAATGGCAGCTTGGTTTCAGTAAATGCTTTTCTATCTATTAAAATGTTAATGGCTGGTTAGTGTGCAAAAGGAGGAGCTCATTTAGGACATATTCTTGTTTCTGAACGCATAAACGCCTGGATGCAAAATTAAAGCATAATGTGTGAATAATTGGGTCATGCAAAGGTTTCTTGGTAAGCTTCCGGCAGCATCCAGTCAAACAACTTGAGGCATGAGGCGTGTCTGCACCATAGCTGAATTCATACAGATATAACAACAATGATTAAATCCAATGATAAACAAAAACAGATGAGATATTTGATATGTGCCTCATATAAGATATATAGTTAACATATTATAATAACTTTCATTAAATACACCAATGTTCAAAGGTTTGAGGTCTCATATTCTCACTAAGGCTGAATTGATTTGATCACAAAGACTTTTAATAAGAGCAATATTGTGAAATATTATTACAATTTAAAATAACTGTTTTCTATTTTATTATATTTTAAATTGTAATTTATTCCTGTAATTTTCAGCATCATTACTCCAGTCTTCAATGCCACCTAAATCTTTAGAAATCACTTAAATATGCTGATTTGGTGCTCAAAAACTTTTCTTATTATTATGAATGCAGGAAACAATTCATTTTTATGCAAACTCAGACTTATTCAGGGCTCTTTGATGAATATAAAATTCAAAATATCAGCATTTATTTTTTATAATTTTTCTAAGACACTATAAATGTCTTCACTGTCACTTATGATCAATTTAATACATCCTTGCTGAATAACAGTATTAATTTATTTTAAGATAATCTCACTGACACCCAACTTTTGTATGGTAGTGTGCATCTTACATATGATATTTGTTTGATTTATATATTACATATATATTTAAATGCTCATAAACTACTGATCTGTTATATTTATTCATAGCATTTCATTCCAAAAAATATACCACGCTTAAAACCATTCCAGTGATGGTTATGGTCACTTTCAAAGCAGGAGAATGAACGTGTCCATTTTTTTGTTATAAAACGAAAGGCAATAATGTAATGTGTGAAGTGTGATTCTATAAAATTGCCTCATACAAATACAGTTATGGCACTGCTGAATCAATTTATGGGTCCACACTCATTACGTGGGTCTCAAACAGCATCAACGACAACGGGGAGAAGAGCACTGAGACGAAAGTGCAAAATTCGGGATCATTGATTTTTCATCATACACTGGAACAAAAATATCTTTCCTTGAATTTCCTGCTCTCACACTTTAATAAAACGTAGGGTTACCGCCACAATAAGAGGGAAATGGCATTTGCAGAACAATAACAATAGAAAAACACAGCATGTGCTGCAGACAGTCACATGGTTAATTACTACCTTAAACCAAGAGGATGTAGTTAAAATCCTAAGGGGTTATTTACACTTCTATTTACTTCCTGCGGAACACAGAAAAGGAGTTATTAAAAAGTCAAAGCTGTTCTTTTATAAAGAATATTCATGATGATGAAGAGTATTATAAGCAAAGTTTAGCTGTTAACCAAATTCAACCAAAAATAAAAAAAGTACTAACTATCAGCCATACAAGATGTACACAATAAGAGTCCTAACAGAAGATATAAACATCACAATAACACAAATAATCTACATGACTCCAGTCCAACAATTAATGTCTTATAAAGTGAAAAGCTGGGTGTTAGTAATCATTAAAGTCCCCATGAAATCAAAATGTAAGGTTTTTTTGGCTTAAGGTTATCTATAAGCTCGTGTGCTCCAAAACAATGACAAAATCTGCATGTAGAAGATATAAGCATTCAAAACTTACAGTCTCTCACTTCCGCCAATATGGATTAGCGATTTTGATGACATCACCCTGCACTTCAGCTTCTCATCAAACTTTCTGTCCAATCAAACGCTCTCTAGAATTCGTGTCCCGCCCCCAACACTATAAATAGACGCTGAAGCCGCGTCTGAAATCGGTCACTTGTTTACAGAATTTGTATTTTCTGTATGGTGAATGGGATGTAGTACACTATATAGGGGGAAAGGGAACGATTTAGACAGTGTAAATATGCTTTCAAGTGGGGCGAATGAAGTCTGGCTTCACGCTGTGTCACGAGAACCACCACAGAGTCACCACAGAGCCCACACAGTCTGCTCCGGTCCAGAAACATGATAGCATGGAAAGCACTGTAAGTGTGACTTGGCGCATAGCACAAAATGTATCAGACCTGTTCGAATTCTATACAGAATGCTATATTTTATAGCTATATGGATGCAAATGCGGCTTTACCTAGCTCAATGGCTCTGGTCCAAGATGTAATATAAATAAAACACTACTGACTATTTAAAAAAAATATTGTGCCCTGTAATGGCCCGCCCTTTCTTCCTGTTTCATTTTAAATTATGACAACACCACTAATTTATAAAAGAGAACAGTAGTCAACACATAGAATAACGCTGGGTGTTTTCAAAGCACTTCAGTGGACTTTCTCTGTTGTCCTCTCACATGAAAATCCAGACATATTTGTTAAGAATTGTTTTGGACAGTTTTGGCTTGTAAACAGTGCTTGATCTTTGCATTTTTCTCTACTGATTCAGATGAGAGAACTGGAAGAAGCAGTATTATGGATAGAGTCTAGTATTTTAGCTGGAACAGTTTTGAAGTTAGAAAACATTTCAATGATGGTTTTGTTTAACACAAATACGCAGCTTTTAATTTCACAACTCGTTAATTAATGAACAATGGATTACTTGTGGATTATTGTGATGTTTCTATCAGCTGTTTGGACTCTCATTCTGACAGCAACCAATCACTGCAGAGGATCCATTGGTGAGCAAGTGATGTAATGCTACATTTCTCCAAATCTGTTCCGATGAAGAAACTCATCTACAGTTGAAGTCAAAAGTTTACATACACCTTGTGCAATCTGCAAAACGTGAGATATTTCACCAAACTAATAAGGATCATACAAAATGCATGTTATTTTTTATTTAGTACTTACTTGAATAAGATATTTCACATTAAGGAAACATGATGCATGAAGAGCCAGGGGTGTAAACTTTTGAACAGAATGAAGATGTGTACATTTTTCTTATTATGCCTAAATATCATATTTTTCAGAAGCTGTTGAACCTTTTGTAACAGTTCTTCAGTTGTCCTCAGTGTGAAAAGATGGATCTCAGAATCATGCAGTAATTGTTGGAAAGGGTTCAAATACACAAAAACCCTGAAAAACCAAAGAACTTGTGCAACCTGAAGGAATTTTCTGAAGAACAGCAGACAGTTTAACTGTTCAGGACAAACAAGGGACTACTAAATAAAAAATAACGTGTTAGAGTTTCAACAAATTTTCATTTTTGTTGAACTATTCCTTTAACTTTCGATTGGAAACACTCTGAAGCTGCTGTGCAGAGCTGGTTGGAAAATATCTAAGAAAAAATCTGATTCCAACCAGAATCCAAGTCCAGAGCCTTGGGTCTCTATATGAAATACAACAAATAAAACTGTGAAACACATAACCCTATACACGCTTGCTGGTGTACATACTAATCAGGCCTGGGCTATCATCATAAGCAACAAGTGATGATGACTGAACAGCACTGCAATTCATCATTTCATAAGTGGATTATAATTGTTTTTTCTTTGAGTGGCCCAAAGAGCTGTACACTCCATCTCTATTAAAACACATTTGCTATGTCCAAATGGTCTTACTAAGAGCGAAAAAGCAAATAATCCGTAATGGAAGTCTGATTCAACTCAAACTAATGTACAAAACAGAGACATGGTGTCCAAAAAACAGGTCTAATATGTACCCTTATTTACACACCCCAAACAATGTACCTATGGGCCCAAAAAAACACTTAGGTTATTAATTTAGTTTCTTGCGCTTCGCCACTGTTTGCACTACAAAAAAGTGTGTTTATGAGTACCATATTAAAGAATTAGTTTACTTCCAGAACTAAAATTTACAGATAATGTACCCCCTTGTCCTCCAAGATGTTCATGTCTTTCTTTCTTTAGTCGTAAAGAAATGATGTTTTTTGAGGAAAACATTTCAGGATTTCTCTCCATATAATGGACTTCTATGGTGCCCCCGAGTTTGAACTTCCAAAATGCAGCTTCAAAGGGCTCTAAATGATCCCAGCCGAGGAAGAAGGGTCTTAACTAGTGAAACGATTGGTTATTTTCTAAAAACATTTACAACTTATATACTTTTTAATCTCTACACAGAGTACACACAGAGCTAGACAAGACGAGCATTTGAGGTTAAAAAGTATATAAATTGTATTTTTTTTTAGAAAATAACCGATCGTTTTGCTAGATAAGACCCTTCTTTCCTCGGCTGTGATCGTTTAGAGCCATTTGAAGCTGCATTTTAGAAGTTCAAAATCGGGGGCACCATAGAAGTCCATTATATGGAGAGAAATCCTGAAATGTTCACTTCAAAAAAACATAATTTCCTTGCGGCTGAAGAAAGAAAGAAATGAACATCTTGGATGACAAGGGGGTGAGTACATTATCTGTAAATTTTTGTTCTGAAAGTGAACTACTCCTTTAAGGTTTCTGAGGAAAATATTTCAAGATTTTTTTTTCATATAGTGGACTTCAATGGGGATCAGCCAAGGAATAAGACCCTTATTTATTCCTTGACTGGGATCGTGTAGAACCCTTTGAAGCTGCACTGAAACTACAATTTGGACCTTTAACCTGTTGGCACCCATTGAAGTCCACTATATAGAGAAAATTCCTGAAATGTTTTTCTCAATAACCTTAATTTCTTTACGACTAAAGAAAGAAAGACATGAACATCTTGGTGGTGAGTAAATTATCAGGAAATGTTTATTCTGAAAGTGAACTAATCTTGTAAATTAAAATAATATGATAACAAATACCAGTTTGCAATATCAAGCAGCATAACAGACTATTTTTGCACATCTAAAATAACTGGAAACAGATGATGCTGGAAGCCTCTCACACTAATATAAACAGCCACACCTGCTTGCACGTTAACAAATGGGGGGATAGCACGCAGTGTCGAGAAAGAGAAAGAGCGCTGAAGAAAATTTATGCAGTAGGAAATCCTAATAGCAAGATGATCATTTATTTATTCAGTAAGTCTGAACTCAAGCGAATCAGTGCGGTTACTAAAATCTCTCTCACACACAGGCAAAGTACTGCTGCAATGGCAGTCTGCTTCAATCCTGAAGCTTTCAGATTTGCATTTCCTTGGCATCTGAATTAGCCACTATGTGACATTTGTGTCATTTTTGTTATGTCTGTCAGCTTTAAATTCATGCAAAAGCTGATATGACTTTATTCTGGTTCAACAGTCATGTCTGTCACTTGTCTGCGGTAGAAACCTTTGAAGTAAGGGACCTTGACATGACATTTTCAGCAAATCTATCCATGTTTATAGTCTACGTCTATCAGCTTCAAAGTCACCTATATTTGTGTGTGTGTGTGTGTGTGTGTGTGCACCAAGCACCAGTTTTTTTTTTCAAAAACATAAATATTTCATAGTGATTCCAAACAATGAACATTTAACTAAAACTAAACTAAACTAAAACATACAGTCTTTCTTTTCCAGAAAAACTAATTAAAAATACACCGTTTTGTCCATTTATATTTTTTCACCACTGAAACGACTTCCTTTCTCGTCTGATGTTTTCTAGACCTAACAAGGTTGTATGGAATTATTTAGTATTATCATAAGTTATCATATCCTGATTCCCACAGTGGTACACTGAGCAGTGATGTCTAGACAATCCTACTTGCTATTCTGTAACATCCATCCTTTACTTTCGCCCTTGTTGGAAGAGGAGTTTGTTAATATTTAACTATGTTCTAGCAAAATACATGTTAGATAAACTGCATCTGACTGGCCATCTGACTGTATTGTTTCATCTTTTAACAAGCACAGCAGCATGCGCTTGATCTGAATGAGGCATCTCTGATTCACCCCTTAAAGAAGATGGCTTACATGCTTTTGTTGCTGGGTTTTTATAATGGTGACTGTAGTGAATAATGAATAAATGAATATAAAGTACATAGGGATTCCAAAGAAAACATGGTAACTCCCAGTTTAGCCCACCTCTACTTCTAGGAAATGTGCTATCGCAATTTATGACTCGGTTTGGAAAAAAATACTAGCTTGCTGCTAACTGATTACTGCACACATTGTATATTGGCTACTGTTTTTTAAAGTTGCTGTAATTTGCCCCCATGGCGTTGCATGTTAGTGTGTCATCTCAGGAATACACCGAATAATTTAGTAAGGAATATAATTAAAATGATTCATTAAGAAAATATTGCTTGTATTCAGCAAAAGTGACAGTAAAGAAAAACATATATGTGACCTGGGACCACAAAAGAGTTGTTCATTCTCTTGTTTGTCCTGAACAGTTAAACTGCCTTCTGTTCCTCAGAAAAATTCCTTTAGGTCCCACGGATACTTTGGTTTTTCAGTAGTTTTGTGTAGTCTAACTCTTTCCAACACTGACTGTATCATTTTCAGATTCATCTTTTCACACTGAGGACAACTGAGGGACTCATATACAACTATTGCAAAAGGTTCAAATGCTCACTGATGCTCCAGAAGAAAAAAACAATGCATTAAGAGCCGGGGGTGTAAACTTTTGAACAGAATGAAGATGTGTACATTTTTCTTATTTTGCCTAAATGTCTTTTTTTTTTTCATTTAGTATAGCTCAGAAGCTACACAAGATACTACGTTTCCTAGAAGACAAAATAAGTTAAATTTACCCTGATCTTCAAATTCCAAATGTTTTCACCCCCAGGTTCATAATTAATGCATTGTGTTTCCTTCTGAAGCATCAGTGAGCATTTAAACCTTCTGTAATAGTTGCATATGAGTCCCTCAGTTGTCCTCAGTGTGAAAAGATGGATCACAAAATCATACAGTCATTGTTGGAAAGGGTTCAAATACACAAAAAAAGCTGAAAAAACAAATAATTTGTGGGATCTAAATGTTTTTTTCTGAAGAACAGCAGGCAGTTTAACTGTTCAGGACAAACATGGGACTCATGAACAACTATCACTAAACATAAAAAATACACAGCTTTGGATCATTCAGGTAAAAACACAGTATTAAGTATCAAGTGTATGTAAACTTTTGAACAAGGTCATTTTTATAAATTCAACTATTATTTTCTCTTGTGGACTGTGTGTAAACGTCTTTTATGTGAAATAGCTTATTCAGGTCAGGACTAAATGCAATTTGTAACAATAATTAACATTTTGCAGAAAGACTGGAGTAATGATGCTGAAAATTCAGCTTTAATATCACAGGTATAAATTACATTTTAAGATATAGGTATTTACAGGTATTTTAAATTACAAAAATGTAAGTTATTTTGACAATACATAATTACAATAAATACATCAATTTAGTTTACTGTATTTTTGATTAAATAAATGCAGTCTTAGTGAGGATAAGATACTTCTTTCGAGAACATCACTATCTTATCACCCTAAACTTTCGAACAATAGTGTAAAAACAAATATTTTGAATCTTAATTGATTTTTTTGTCCAAGCTACTGTCTGATCGATCAAAAAAATTGAGTTAAGAATTGACAGAATGAAGAAGTGCATTGCAAGATGACCTATTGCACATACTTCTACTCTATAAACAGTGTGCACAGAATATTTATTATATTCTTTGACAAAATATATAAATAGTATGTTAGTATGCTATCCCAAACACAGTCCATGAAGCTGAGGGCAAGTGTCAAGAGACAGTAAAGCGGCCCAGTGCACTAAAGTAAATAGCAAAGCCTGGCAGCATGTGTCCAGATTAGTCAAACAAGGCAAATGTTCTCCCATCTCTAAATAACATGCTATTGATTAGTATCGTGTCTCAGCTATATTATTGTACCCAAGTGAGATCAAAAGTTTATGATGCTGTATTAAAACCTACAGCACATCCATTAGCAGGTCATGACAAGACTCTTGGCCATCTTAAAAAATGTCTGTAATATGAACACATTTGCATGACTAACAAATGGTGACTGCGGAATGTCAGAATTGGCCTAATTTTGGATGAGTACATTAAAAGTAGGTCAGTACACTTCATAGACATACACAAACATAGATTAGTTTACTACACACAAACTGAAGTGCATGTTTTCAGCCTCTGCCACCTCAAAATATGAGTACATAAAGACATAAACATAGTCTCTAGAACTGCTCTAATAGTCACTTCATGAGAATTTTACCGTTTTCTTAGAGAAAAACTATCCTTATCAAGACAATCACTAAAATGTCATTCAGTGTAACACTCTTGTCA
>NC_133362.1:34093267-34155113 GCF_049309525.1 Garra rufa | reverse complement strand
TAAGTTTTATGATTTCAATTCATTTGATATGCTTTTTTATTAATATTTTTTTATTAAAAATGTAAAAAAATAAAACTAAATTTGAGAGAAAATAAGTATTTTATAGGGCCATAAAAGTGTAATTTTTTTTTACTTTTAATGGATTTTTTGTTAAATTGTGCAAGTTTCATGATTATGATTAATTAGACATGCTTTTTGGTTAATATTTTTATTTAACCATAAAACAGAATTTAGAAAAATTCAAACGGAGAAAATGGAATCAAGGTTAATCAAAATGGCAAAAACAGAATTTGTAAAAAAAAAATAATAATAACTTAAATGGATTCTATAGTACCCTACATAGTCAAGTTTATGTCTTTTGTTAAATTGTACACGCTTTTTACCACCACTCACTGGACACTGAAACTGCTGCAAAACTTGCAAAAAGTAAAGTAAAATTATTTTTGACATCAAAAGGCACATCTTGAGTCTGGGTCCACTCACAAAACAATGTGAGTTTGTGGTCTCTAGGTATGGCTTGGGTCACTCATTCACCGTATGCATGAGAAATATAATACTGATGTTTCCCATAGCAAACTCCACTAATTACTTTGTAAAAAAATTAAAAAAAAAAAACTTGAATTCACCAGAGGGGACAAATTAGTGGAATCCAAAAAATGCTCTATTTTTTAGCTCTAAGAATTAGATCTCATTACGGATTTTCCTACAATCTCAGAATAAATCGTTAATTGTCTTGGCTAATGCTGAAGTGGATATGCAAAAGCACATTTGAGCACAAAGGTGAATGTGCTTCATTAATAGACAGCATTAAAAGCAATGCACACACGCACAGACTGTCAAATAGCAGTCAATTTTTCAGGAATTCACCCTATTAGAGTTTTCCAGTCTAGCTGCAATTTAGAAAAATGTTTTTGGTAATTAAATGGCTTTTTGAGGTCAAACCAATTCCAGAGAATCTAATTACTTTCTACTGTAACTACTACCTACAGCAGTTTTTGTTTTTCTGTCAGAAACGCAACCAATTCCAAAATATAACACTGCGACCTATGCTAAAGCAATTGTGTATGGATATATCGGGTTAGGCTGCAATACGAGTTAGCATAAAACTCAGTGATAATTCAACACCTTCTTCTAAAGGAGGCACTGCACCATTTGATACGGAGATATACAGCTTTCCGTGGCAGGTCTGTCCTGTAGCTATACATCTTTATGTTAATCATAAACATTTCATGCAGTGAAGGCCCAAGGGCGGAGCTTACCTCTTCTGAGTGAGGATGCAAATGAGAAATCCTGACTTAAAATCTAAAATCCAGAATCTGGATATACAGCTTATATGAAATTATTTAAAGCATGCTATGGGAAAAGGCCTAATATTGTTTGCAACATGATGGATGCATGCACTTATATGCACTTATTGAATTTCTATTGGACTATTGAATATTAACTTCCATTCACTGCATTTATAAAGTCTGGAGAGTCAGGACATTTTTTTATTTACATTCGAAGTCAAAAGTTTACGCACACCTTGCAAAATGTTAATTGTTTTACTAAAATAAAAAAGATCATACAAAATGCAGAACGTTTGATGCTTCAGAAGGAAAAACAATGCATTAAGAGCCAGGGGTGAAAACTTTTGAACAGAATGAAGATGTGTACATTTTTCTTATTTTGCCTAAATATCATATTGTTTTATTTAGTACTGGCCTGCAGAAGCTACAGAAGCTACTTACATGTTTCCCAGAAGACAAAGTAAGTTCAATTTATCCTGATCTTCAAATTCCAACACATTGTTTTTCCTTCTGGAGCATCAGTGAGTGTTTGAACCTTCTGTAATTGTTGCATATGAGTCCCTCAGTTGTCCTCAGTGTGAAAAGATGGATTTCAAAATAATACAGTCATTGTTGGGAGAGGTTCAAATACACAAAAATGCTGAAAAACCAAAGAATTTGTGGGACCTAAAGGATTTTTCTGAAGAACAACAGACAGTTTAACTGTTCAGGACAAACAAGGGACTCATGAACGACTAACACTTAAAAAAAACATACAGCTGTGGATCATTCAGGTAACAACACAGTATTAAGAATTAGGTGTATGTAAACTTTTGAACAGGGCTATTTTTTATAAATTCAATTATTATTTTTTTCCTGTGGACTATATGTTAATGTCTTTTATGTGAAATATCTTATTCAGGTCAGTACTAAATAAAAACAAAACATGCATTTTGTATGATCCCTCTTATTTTGTTAAAAAAAAAAAATAACATTTTGCAAGGTGTATGTAAACTTTTGACTTCTATATCATATTTTCTGTCTACCACTTTAAGTGGTCATTACATGGATTTTTTTTATTATTTTAATATGTTCCTTGAGGTTTACTTATGTTAATTTTCTGTCAAAGCATTATGAAACCATTTACTTACAGTTTGTGATGCTGCTACAGTCAGATCTAGTACTGCTTCATCTTTCAACAAATGTTTCTTTGTGAACTCTCCATGACATTGTGCCTCTTTTACAAAACAACATGCTCCAATCAATCCTCAAACACGATCCGGGATGCCATTAAAAAACACTTGTTCCTTACGCTGGGATTCTTCTGATATTTGTACAAAGACGCAAACAAGCTGTTTAAACCAAAAGCGTCAAAGCGTTCTTTCACTCTATTTGTCCAACAGATGACAGACTCAAGCATGTGGACTGTATCCAGTGTAGACAAGATAGCAGCAGTGATTGTAATTCTATTTGCTTTTGACATGATACTCGCATTCAGCATGCTAGCCATTAAGCGGCTGAACACCAGTGGGCGGGGCCTATGGTAAAAAGATGACTATTCGTCAATGTCTTGCTCTGGAGGCAGTGTTTATGCAAATGTTTGTGCCTGGGTGACGTCACCTTGCACCTCAGATCCAAACAAGCTATTTTTGGAGGACGTTTTGAGCTATGAAACTTGCAGGACGCCAAAAGATCAAGGCAAATTTGATTTCTCATGTCATGACCCCTTTAATACTGTACAATTACAATGTAAGATAAACAAGACATACCCCAAGCATGAACAGCATTCTGCTTCACTCAACATATTCATTATCTCTTACCATTAAAACATCGACATTGATCATTTACAGCTTCACATAAGCTGCGATAAGACTCACACTCAATGCAACAAGGCACACAGAATACCAAACACACAAAATGGAAGTCACAGCCAAATCTTGATACAATGCACAGTCACTAAGGTCTTCCTGGATGAACAACATTGGTGAAATACTTTCATTTTTATAACAAAATTCACTGGAAGGGAGGCAACTCCATTATCCCCCCCACCCCACCCCACATAATGTTCCTAAAACCTCATGTAAGTTCAAAAACAAGCAAACAGGATCAGAAAGTGCAAGCTTGGCATACAAAGCCATCTATTGTTTTATTTCTTGTAACATTCTGCTGTTAAGATAACAGTGGCACTGCAAAACGATAAGGAGGAGTATAAAAAGTCAGGCTGTTCAGCAAGATATGATAAAGCTAATGTGACAAATACAGCCATGTTATTATAAAAGGAAAAACGCTATATTATTTTACTACCACCCTAACTGTCAACAAGGTATAAAACTTGCACTTACTTCTTCTATTACTTCTGTAATTTATAATTCAGAGGATATAGAGTTATTATTATAATCAAGGGAAGAGGACCTGGGCTAGTGGTTTAATAAGGACGTTGTGACAAGTGCTTGTTTAATACTAGTTCGAGTTATAATCAAGACTTAAAAATTTATAAGGAAATGGACTTTATACTGAAAAAATATTCAATGGGCTAGATATTTAGTCTCGGATTCCTCCACAAGAGTCTTACCCCAACAAAAATAAAAATAAATATACTTATTACAATAGTCAAACATATAGTATAAACAAAACAATGCGCTTACCGCCATGGCCATCAACAAAACTGGCAGTTCAAAACCATCCTTTATTGTGAAAGACAAGGCATGTATGAATGTGCCTGACACCAATAAGTCACTGATCCACCCTTTAAAGCTATTAAAGCGTATGAGAGTAGCCTAATGCTAGCAAAAAGCGAAACAAAATGTTTACAGTACGCACTTATGTAGCGCTGTAATCCATTCTGCATTGAGCCGATGCATCCATCCAACAGACCTGCTGCAATCCAAGCGCACTGGATACAATGCCTAGTTAGTAGCGACATCTGATTCAAGAATTCGCGAATCGTTCATTGGAGTCGGATCTTTTGAGTCGGTTCTGACGAAACTGACTCGAGTGAACAACTCACTGTCTGGCTCAATAATTTACCTTAGTAGCTAAATACAGCATCAACTTTAGAAATAAAACCGGAAATATCAATAGTTTCGTGTTTACGTAGCGTTCTGTGTTAGCGTACAAAACTGTTTCAGCAGAGTGATTTAGGAGAAGTTTTACTTTGTCTCTGAATCGAAATAAACGACCAAACAGTAACAAACAGCGATATTTACCTAGCTTTTACATGTAAATATGCCTCGCTGAGAAGTTAAAAGTCGCGCTTTGGCGAAATTACGTCACAGGCTTAAAAAGAATCATTTCTGAACAGTTCGACTCTTTGAAGAGCTGTTCAAAAGAACCGATTTGAGAACTATGCATCCAACAGAGCGACTGCAACCAAAGCGCTAGTTTTCTCTGGACTCTGAGGATACATTCACATACATTCACATCTTTCACTGGCAATAGTTTAGTCGTACAGTATTATAACAGCTTCGCTGAAGACTCGCGATGAAGACTGACAGCAGCTGCAGACCACCGGATAACGTTAGTTATTTGTCTCACCTCAGTTTCATTTCGACAGCATACTCGCTAAAACAGATACTGTTGCCTTATCACAGTCTGTTCATCAACACTGACACTGTCAAGGCAAATACAGCACGAATAACAACAGAGCTGTTTGGCAGTGTTTCTGCAAGAGCACTGAAACAACGAAGGGACTCGAGCTGCAGCATTGTTTATACAATAAACCAATGCCTTATGCAGTGCTGAACGAAATGACATGCGAATGACACGTTTATGATATGTATTTAAGATAGAACTCCTATATGCAAACCCCCTCAAAAGATGGACATTATTTCACGGCGAATTAAAAGACGCCCGTGTGTTTTCTTCAAGTGACAGCGGTGCAGTGTTTACTGTCTTCATGCACGTTTACGCGATTCGCTCAAATGTTTACTTACCTCGTCTTCCCCAGTCTACACAAGCGATGTTTTTGTTTTTATTTCACGGACCCCATCTGATAGCATGCGTCATGTCCACCGACTTCCGCGTTCGGGGTGGAAAATCGGGCTGAAAAAGAAAATAAATCGGAGAGGGCATGCGCGTACAATCGTCTACTCTAGTGCTAATCATTTATATCCACATCTGATCCAGTGGTGTGGGGTTATAAATCACTCTTACGTTTCTATTCAGAAATGAGTAAGAACTTTATGTGTGTGTGTGCTAATGATGTTCGTGCTGATGACTGCTTTGTTTTTCTCCTGATTGTTTGAGATTCATGCTTCCATACAATCATTAGTTACAACAGTGCAATATAGGGTGTTTTCAGTTTTTTTCATGAACAGAATTCAAAGATGCTCCTTACTAAGTGGTTAAAGACAATAAAAAAAGCCCTGATTATATAGGGATGGGCTTGATGTGCCCTGCTCCTCCTTGTCTTACTTGGAGAAACACAACAGATGATCTTATGTGTCATGATGGAGGGGAGAACAGCTAAAGGCTGTGTCATGCTTTCAAAGGGTTTGCACGTTTTATCCGCACATTCTGTGCTCAGAGCATTGTCTAAAAATGCTTTGATTCATTGTTACGTAACACTTGTGGTTATGAATCGTGCATGCTTGAATAAAGTACAACAGTCTGGACGCTACAATCAATGACAACATTTCTTTTTTGTGTGTATGGATGTCATCAAATGTAAAACTAAACCTGTGAAACAAGTTTTTCTTGATATTCTTGTATTATAAGAAGCACGTTTCCTTAATGGACACAGAACATATCTTTAAGCAGAGCTATTATGCCCATTTTATAGGGTGTCCCATTTTATTTAGAATGTGTCTGTGAAGTTTCAGCTCAAAATACCCCACAGATAATTTATTATATCAATTTAAATTGCCCATTTTGAGTGAAAGCAGAAACATGTTGTTTTTGTGCATGTTTCTTTAAATGCAAATGAGCTGCTGCTCCCTGCCCCCCTTTCCCAGAATAGGGCTGTGCCTTTACAGCTTGTATCTCAGATCAGTGTTTCCAAGTCTGCGGTTTTCCATTGGAATTGAGCTACTTTAACACTATTGCTGTGGGTTGTTTTGCATGTAAGCGTATTGAAGCGACCAATAATGTATTATGTAGCCCCCGGAATGCGAATTTTATCAGGGGAAACCCACACGCGTTTCATTGTGAAAACCTGGCAACCCTGCCTCAGATACTCTGTTAAAGAACATTTGGTTTTAATTATCATGTCTATCGTGTTAAAATCATGTTTTAAATTCATATTAGGGTATGTTCACACTTGTCGTGTTTGGTTCGATTAAAACAAACTCTGGTGCAATTGCTCTGTTAGTGAGGTTCATTCGAGTAAGTGTGAACACTGACATCCAAACCCTGATGCGCACCAAACAAACAGACTGAGACTAAAAATATGGGTCTCAGTCCATTTACAAATTAACTCTGGTTCAGTCCGAATTAAGTATGAATGCAACATGGACCAAATACTTCTAACCTAACCAAAAACAGGAAGTAATGACAAGATGCAATGCTATGTGATATGATTTCACGAAGGGAACAAGCGGTGTATCCAAAACAAAATGAGAAGAAGGCAAACATGAAACAAGGAGGTAAAGTGCCTTTTATGAGCTCTTCATGAGTGCGCAGAAGCTGAGCTGAGCAGAATGATCAGTGAATGGGTACTTCGATGTCATACACCCACAGCACCGTTTTAAGTCAAACACACCTTTTTCTTTTGTTTGGAGTGTTCGGTGAGTTCCAACACGAAATATAGGTCATGCGACTCGACCAATCAGGTTGTGAATGTATCACTATGCCTTTAGCTTCGGTATCTTTAGGTTTACTGTCAAAAATGCCAGTGTGAACGCTAAGCAAACCAGGACCTAATGTATCATTTTCCTTTTTGGTCTGGACCAAATGAACCAAACAACCCAAACTACAAGTGTGAACACAACCTTAGTTTAAACTTCTGATACTCGGTTTTCTAAACGCACACATCCGAAGTACGCGGTTGTCACGTGGCATGTGAGTACTAATCTAAGTTCTCTTTCATGTCTTATTGCGCTTAAACTGTCAAATACACACAAGTTTATATTAAAAACATAAATGATTTACAAAAACAGTCGGTTATCTGATCTCATGACGAAAATGTACCTATGGGAACATTTTCACAAGACGTAAAATACATACCAATAAGTACATATCACTGCAGTTTCCTACAGAAATGAACACTAGAGGGAGGCGGTAAAACAGCAAACACTTGTAACCGTTTTCGTACACAGTTATAATTAATAACAGCTCCATATGTTTCGCTTTCCTGATGCAACAAACTTCCTCCACAGCTCAGTTGGCTCGGAATTGGACTGAGGATGCGGAATCCTTGGGTATGAATCTCGTGAAAAACATGACTCGCGTTGACAGAGCTGACAGATCGAAAAACAAACTACATGATTACTAAACATTTGTGTTTTTACGTCACTGAGTGGTCATTTAACTTCGAATAGGTCACGAAACGTACATAGCATATTTCATATCTTGCGGAAAAAGTTCCCACAGGTACATTTTCATCCTGAGATCAGGTTGATTTGTGAAGTAAACAGCTTAGTTTTGTCTTCTCTGAGGCTGGAACTCTAAATAGTATTCTGTGCTCATCTTTTGCCATGGCGTTAGAACTGGTACACCGTTGTTGCTTGTGAAAACAAAATGGAGGCGCCGTTAGTGGAAACGTGCAGAATGAGGAGCAGTAATATTTTAAGATCTACTTTCTACATCACAAGGAGAGCGAAATCTGAGCGGCTCATTTTTTCATATGCTTGCAGTGAAAGGCTTACCAAAACAAAGTTACTGGTTTGTTCTTTTTCACATTTTTTAGATTGGGAGATACACCAGGGACTGATTATAGCACTTAAACACTGGAAAAAAAAGTCAGATTTTCATGATAGGTCTCCTTTAAGACTGCATCTAAAAAGCTCCACTTCCTTCATATTCTCTGTTTTGAGCATCGCCTGTCTCCTTTCATTTAGCACTGCGTGAAGCCTTTAACACCATCAGTTGGCTGCACAGACTCTAAGCTGAGGTAATTCCTAAAATTTCTTGACACTATTTAAAGAAAAAAACGTGTAATCATAACACAGTTAAAATCATTTAGAGGAGGATGCACTCTTCGAAACAGGTTCATGCTAGACACAAGATCACATCTTAGTCAAATGAAGGGGAAACATGTCAAGACAAGACTATTAATATACTCATTCCAGTACCTGGAATCCCTTACAGCAGTGCTGTTATGACGAAGCAACCGAAACAATAACATAAACACCCAAATGCGATGTTAAGAAGGCGTGAAAGACACAGTAGAATAACAGAATGCAATACAATAGAGTGAAAAAGAAAAAAAAATCAAAGGAAACACAAGGATATTTTATTATTAGGCTCATCACCCGACAATTACAGAAAAAATGCAAATAACAACTGCCGCCTTCTGAACAGCTTTTCAAATACTAAGGTACAAAAAGGACCGTTCGTCATGGCAACCAGTCAACTGTTCACATCTTATCATGCCAAGCCCTTATAAAGTTGGTTTAGAATGCTACATGGTCAAACTGCATAGTGTAGTGTGTAATGTACGGCCGACAGGGCCTATATTCTTCATACTTAAAGTGAACCAAGGTTAAACAGTCTTGTTATAACACGAGAGTACAGTGCTTGGCATTTTCCTTGATAAGAAGTGTTCGGTAGAGTGCTACTATACGGAGAAGAGAAGTAATGTGTCAGACTCGGAAATATAAGAAGTTCTAATAGGAAACTTACAAAAAACAAACGGCACATAGTTGAAGCACACCGTCACCCACCTACCATACAAACCCCAATCTCCACAAGAGATATTCAGCGTTTCTAAAGTGCATCTCTGCAAGACTTGTCATGAAAAGTGATTGTTTCTATTCCAAAAACAAAAACAAAAAAAAAAACACCAAAATACATTGTAATAGATATGCGTAGTTAGGTATTTTGCCTTTTTAAAAGTGTTTTACTCATTTTAAAAGTTTGTTTGCATGATATAAAGGTTTTAAGAAACTATTTACATGCAGGGTATTTTTTTATTTTTTTTGCTTGCATGAAGCCATTTATGGATAGCAGACAAAGGTGTGTTTTTCCAAGGCAACGGCTAATTTCTTTCCTTTTTTCACTACTATATTTTTAAGCAAACATGGTGATAAAAGCACACATTGGTGATCAAGGTTTTTTCTCTTTTAATAGTTGATGGATATCATGTCTTTGACTTTTCTCTCACCCGTGCAGTGCCTTCATATTTTGGGCAGCTTTGGTGCACTTATGATGGGGTTGGTCTCCTGTAGAAAGCGTCGGCCTGCGCTTTTGTAGTCGTAGGTGCAGTCGTGGGTTTCTGAGTAGCGGTGCATGGAACAGAAGATGTTGCCACACCTTACACACAAACACACACACACAAAATAAATAGATACCCTTATGAGAATGGCAATAATCAGCAGTCTAAGCAATGTTTCCTCTCTAAGCTGTGTGAGAGAGAGTGCACTTCTGAAATTGCTTCCTCAGAACTGAGTAAATGGATGGTGTTTGAAATTCATCCGGATGTCCATTGATTTTCAGTATGGAACTAAAGCTGTTAAAAAACTGTACAGAAAAAGCTCACAGCGAAACCAAATGGAATTGTTTCTAAACATCCCACGCAGATGCATTTTTCTTGCAAAAGGGATTTAACAAAAGTAACTTCGGCAAAACAATTATTGACTTTTTTTTTTTTTAAGAGTAATTATACAGTTACCGCCTCTAGCATAACTTGGGAATAATAAATAATCATCTTGGCACAAAAAGCCCAAATATATGCTATAATGTTTTTGAAGGAAGAGTCTAATGCTCAACAAGACTGCATTTATTTGATTAAAAAATATAGTAATATGGCAAAATGTTATTACAATTTTAAATACCAGTTTTCTATTTTATTATATTTTAAAATGTAATTTATTCCTGTGATGCAAAGCTGAATTTTCAGCATCATTACTCCAGTCTTCAGAGTCACATGATCCTTCAGATAATTTTAAGAGTCAAAGGGTTAGTTCATCCAAAAATTAAAAGTCTGTCAATAATTATGCAACGCAAATGACGCAAATTGGGGGACGCAATTGGCGTGAACGAGAAATTTAGCATGTTTGTAAAGAACTTATTGCCATGTCAGGTTGTGAACGAAGGAGGAAATGGAGGAAAGCATTATGTGATGATTTTATGCACACAAGTGATATGAAAAACATCCCACGAGTAATCTACAGCAATAACACAACGAGAATAAGCAGAATAAGACTGACACAGAAGAGAAGAAATTGAATAAAGTTGTTAGTTTTGTTTTCGTTGCGCAAAAAAAGTATTCTCGTAGCTTCATAACATTACAATTGAGCCTCTGATGTCACATGGACTATTTGAATAATGTTCTTACAACCTTTCTGGGCCTTAAACATGTGAGTTGCATTGCTGTTTATCAGGGTTGCCAGGTTTTCACATCAAAAACCCGCCCAATTGCTACTCAAAACTAGCCCAATCGCGCTTTGAGGGGGGTCCCCTGTTAAAAATGGCCTTCCAAAGGGTAAAATACAAGTTTTGTTGGTGGGGTTCCCCTGGTAAAATTAGCATTCCAGGAACTAAATATTACATTATTGGTCGCTTCAACTCATGGACATTAAAAAACAACCCACAGCAACAGTGTTAAACTAGACCAATTCCGCTAAAAAAAAAAAGAAAAACGTGAAAAACCGCGGACTTGGCAACACTGCTGTTTATGCAGGGTCAGAAAGCTCTAGGATTTCATCAAAAATATCTTAATTTGTGTTCAGAATCTGAACAAAGGTCTTACGCATTTGGAACAACATGAGGGTAATTAATGAGTAATTAATGACAGAATATTTGTTTTTAGGTGAACTAACCCCTTTAAAGCTTGTTCACACTAAGAATGATAATTATAAGATAATTATTTTACTATCCACACCAACAGATGATACTATTAATTATAAAAAAACATGCTGCAGTTTTGTCATTTGTCACTAAAATGCTTAAGTTCTTTAAAGTCTGGTTTTTATCATTCATAAGCTGAAAAAATACTAAGTGATTCAAATGACATTGTTTCTCTGTGTTTTTATTGCTATAATTGTGCTGTGGAATTTAGTTACTGTATATATATAGTCATCATAATTGATGTGAATAGACCTTTAACATTGTTACTGGTAAAATAGATGTGCTGTTTAGTAGTAGGCTTTTGCTCAGCAAGAATAAAAATGAAGTGAATTCATTTGAATTGATTATATTATGTTGACAATTAAAGTTCAAACAAATCTGCAAATCAATATTTAATTCTTGAGAACAGTAAAATTACTTTACCAAGCTACATTTAAATCATAGATATCCAACTAATGTTTACTGCAGGATAAGTAACTAGTCATACCTAACTAATTAAAAACAATCTAAACAAAAATCCCTAAAACGGTTCTCCACCCAAAATGTAAGGAAACTCAAACAAACAATTTAGACTTTAAGCCAAACACATGACTATATATTAGAGGGATCAAATGATTTAAATGAGATAGTTCACCCCAAAATGTAAATTCTGTCATTAATTACTAACCCTCATGTCGTTTCAAACCTGTAAGACCTATATAGACCTTCAAAACACATATTAAGATATTTGGGATCTAATCCGAGAGCTCTTGACCCTACATAGACAGCATGCATCGTGGTACTCTCGATAATTGCGGAATATGTCATTTGGAGGAGAATAATTGTTGAATAAAGTCATTATTTTTGTTTTCTTTGTGCACAAAAAGTATTCTCATAGCTTTGGAAAACTGTGGTTGAACCACTGATGTCACATGAACGGTTTTACAGATGTCCTTACTACCTTTCTGGGTCTGGGAAGATTTCAGATTTGCTGTTGTTTAGCTGGGTTCAAAAAGCTCTCAAATTTCATCAAAAATATCCTTATTTGTGTTCAGAAGAGGAACGAAGTTCTTACAGGTTTGATATGACATTAGGGTGAGTAATTAATGACAGAATTTTCATTTTTGGAATAAACAATAAAACCCATATTGGCCAATCTAAATATAGGGGAATGTGTTCCTGTCAATGTTTATAGTGATTACAGCCATGCTATTAAAAGAAAGCACTGTTTGTTTTGTACTACTGTATACCATTTTATAACAGTCTAGCTGGGTGTATCATATAAGGTACAGGACAGAATAAAATGCACAGCTTTCTTTTTAGTCCTATTCAGTGATGCATCATATAAGACACCAGAATGAGAAACTGAAGAAAGTCACAGATGGTGTTATCAGCAATGGCATGACATATAAGAGAACTATTGTCACCTCCGAACAGAAATAGCTCTGTTTTCTGCCACAAGCGCATGCGCCAAATGAAGTGCATACTGTACTTCCCTTTAAGATCACAGATGTACATTAACTTCCCTTATTGTAAAATAATGAAAAACTCATACTGAGGGACCAGCACTGTACCTGCATTCATAGCTGGTGGCCAAGCCGATCTTCTTCCCACACAGGAAGCAGTGCTTTGAACTCTTTTTCTTTGTTCCAGTGGAAACCTTCACAGGGGGCAAGTGATGTGTTGGAGTGCCTAAACCAACATTTCCACAAACAGACAATCACAGGAATAGAACGAGAGAGACAATCACAACAACTATAAAATATAGATTCAAAAGAAAAACTAGCCATGTGCTGTACTTGAACCTCCCTGTTTATTTCTACACAAGTCACAATGACAAGGAGCAAGGGAAAAGCACACATTGTGACAAAAAAATGCCAAGCACTGGGGCATGAGATTGGATTTCCAGTCATGTAGTTGCTGGTCTATCTATTCTGTTATTTGCCATCACTACTGCAAATTCAAGCCAGTGACAATCTTAGCTGTGACAGAACATTCAGATGCTCTGAAACACTAGCGGTAAAATGTCAGGGAACATTTCCCAAATGTATCAGGGCCACCTGTTGCAAAACCATCATCCAGGCTCTTAAGTGCACAATCATGCAGGCAGTCTGTCTAAGCATCAGAGTGAAGATATGCTTCTATTTTGTGTGTAATTTTGCATGCATGCTTTTGTAAACATGCGATCATGTGAATATTTATCTAGGCGACTGAGCTGCGGTGATCATTTCCCGTTTCTTGGTTTCAGTCAGCAGTTATTCTCTGTATAACAGTGAATATTTTAAATTTGCTGAACTCATTTAAAATGCAACACAGTGCCAAGCAGCCCTGCACTCCTCACCCCTCAAACTGAACCCCTGGAAAATATTTTATAGACTGATATGCAGTATTGGGCATACAAATGAATCGACCAATGTTTGGCATTCTGAGATTATCACAATGGCTTAACCTACAAAAAAAAACTTTCCCAAAATACAATACAGCTACAACTACAATTTCATATTTTCCAGTTTTGTGATCCCATTCAATATACAGTATCTTACAAAAGTGAGTACACCCCTCACATTTCAGCAACCATTTTAGCATCTTCTCAAGGGACAATACTATAGAGATGAAACTTGGATATATTTTAGAGTAGTCAATGTGCAGCTTGTATAGTAGTATAGATTATTGCTAAAATAGCTGGCTACAAAAGTAAGTACACCCTAAGCGATAACAGCAGTATGTTGTTTAACCATGCAAAGCCACATGTCCTATTCATCATGTTTGTTTTTGTCTGCTTGACAGAACCGTACAAAGTTGTGTATCTTGTATTAGAGCAGTTAAAATTTGGTGCATTAAGTACAATTCTCTCATACTGACCACTGGATGTTCAACATGACATCTCATGGCAAAGAACTCTCTGAGGATTTGAGAATTAGAATTGTTGCTCTCCACAAACATGGCCAAGGCTATTAGAGGTTCATTAACACCCTGAAACCGAGTTACACTACAGTGATCAGGGTCATACAAAGATTTTCCAAGATGAGTTCCATTCGGAACAGGCCTTGCAAGGGTCGATCAACGAAGTTGATCACTAGTTCTGTGCATCAGGTGCAGAACCTGGCTTTAAAAAACAGATGCGTGAGTGCTGCCAGCATTGCTTTAAAGGTTGCAGAAGTAGAAAGTCAGCTTGTCAGTGCTAAGACCATACAAAGCACACTGCAACAAGTTGGTTTGCATAGGCGTCGTCCCAGAAGGAAGCTTCATCTGAAGCTGGCTCACAAGAAAGCCCGCAAACAGTTTGCTGAAGACAACCTGTCCAAGAGCATGAATTACTGGAACCATGTCTTGTGGTCTGATGGGACTATAAGATAACCTTGTTTGGCTCAGTTGGTGTCCAGCATGTGTGGCGATGCCCCGGTGAGGAGTACCAAGAAAATTGTGTCTTGCCTACAGTCAAGCATGGTGGTGGTAGCATCATGGTCTGGGGCTGCATGAGTGCTGCTGGTGCTGGGGAGCTGCAGTTTATTGAGGGAAACATGGATTCCATTATGTACTGTACATTCTGAAGCAGAGCATGATGCCTTCCCTCCAGAAACTGGAGTTTTCCAACATGATAACAATCCCAAACACACCATCAAGATGACTTGACTGCCTTGCTGAGGAAGCTGAAGGTGATGGGGTGGCCAAGTATGCCTCCAGACCTGAATCTTCTATTAAGCACCTGTAAGGCATCCTCAAGCGTAAGGTGGAGAAGCACTGTGTGTCTAACTTCCAGCAGCTCCGTGAGGAGTAGAGGAGGATCCCAGCAACAACCTGTGCAGCTCTGGCCAATTCCATGCCCAGGATGATTAAAGCAGTGCCAGATAACAATGGTGCTAACACAATATATTGACACTTTGGACAAGTTCACGTAGGGTGTACTCACTTTTGTTGCCAGCTATTTTGACAATAATGGCTGTATGTTGTGTAATTTGGAGGGGACAATAAATCTATACTGCTATGCAAGCTGTACATTAACTACTCTTAAATATATCCAAGTTTCAATTCTATAGTATTGTCCCTTGAAAAGATATACTAACATGGTTGCTAAAATGTGAGGAGTGTACTCACTTTTTTGACATACTGTATATCTCAATATTTAGCTACAGTAGTCAACATTTGAAGTGGATCCAAAAAGTTCATCAAGTTCAAGTTGTCCTAAGACAAGAACGGGTATTGTTTTGGTTTTAGGACAGCTTTGATTAAAGGTTTTGATCCACTTCAAATGTTGACTACTGTATTTGCACTGAAATGGCATAAATGGTGGCATAAAAAGAACCATAATTTTGGCACCGTTAGTCAATTAGATTCAAAATGTTTAAGGTAAAGTTTGGGATTGTTTCATGTTTTTGAAAAAAAATTCTCTTACGGTCGCAAGACTGCATTCATTTAATCAAAAATATAGTAAAATAGTAATATTGTGAAATTTAAAATAGCCATTTATATTTTCATTTTGTTAAATATTCTAAAATGTAATTTATTTCTACGCCGGCAAAGATTTTCAGCAGCAGCTTCAGTGTCAAAGGATCCTGCAGAAATCTTTCTCACATGATGATTAGATGCTCAAGAAACATTTTTTATTATTATCAATGTTGAAAACAATTACTTAATATCTTGTGGAATAAGTGATATTTCTTCAAGATTCTTTGAAAAGTACAAAGTTCAAAATAACAGCATTGATTTAATATATACCTTATCTTTTTACTTATCACTTTTGAACACTTTATTGCATCCTTGCTGAATACAAGTATTATTTTCCTTACAAAAATAAATAAATATTCAAAATACTCACATGTTCAATATACTGGCCCCTAAACTAGAGCTCAATTCAAGCTGGGCATTAGTATCCTAAAGGCAGGACCTTCTCAGTGACCACTGGGGAGTTTTCTTCTTTGTTGGTTCCCCTATTATGTGGTGTGCCCCAATGGTCTATTTTAGGCGCTCTTCTTTTTTCACTTTATATGTTGCCCTCAGGTGCTGTTCTTTTTTAGAAATACAGGATTTTCTACCACTGCTATGCTGACGACACACAATTTCACCAACCAGCTAAAACTGATAATGGTTATCATTTGGAAGCTCATTGGGATTGCTATGACAAGATTGTCAATACACACCATTTTTTTAAGTTTAAGTCCACAAAAGTTAATCTACTGTCCTATCTGATTTGTTTGTCAGACAAAATGATGAATTCTGCATTATGGTTGGTCAGATCACCTGTCAATCAAGTTCTTTGCGAAGGGTCAATTGCGAAATTAAAACAGGTTCTGTCCCCGAGAGATCTGGAGACTATAATACATGCTCTTATAGCATCATGCCTGTAAATACTGTAATTCCCTATATTGTACCCTGCCTCAATCTGTAATCTCTCGCTTGCAAATTGTCCAAAATCCTGCAGCGAGACTTCTTACTGGCACAAAAAATTTGATTACGTTTCCACCATTTTACTGACTTAACAGGCTTCCTGTAAAGTTTAGAATTGATTTTAAAATTGATGTTCTTGTGTATAAGGCTTTATCTGGTGCCGCACCAAAATACACAAGTGATCTTCAAATTTCGTACTGTCCTCAACAGGCACTCAGGTCATGTAGTCAGCTTCTCTTAACTGTCCCGTGTTGTCATTCTAAACCGAAGGGCGGTCAGGCTTTCTCTGTTGCAGCATCCAAACTCTAAAACAATCTGCCTTTAAAAGTGAGGTCAGCTCTTTCACTAGCCGGTTTTAATGTACTCACCCCCTTGTCAGCGAAGATGTTCATGTCTTTCTTTCTTCAGTCGTAATGAAATTGTTTTTTGAGGAAAACATTTTAGATTTTTCTCCATATAGAGCACTTCTATGGTGACCCGAGTTTGAACTTCCAAAATGCTGTTTAAATGCAGCTTCAAATCGCAAATGTGGCTGTAAATGATCCCGGCCGAGAAAAAATTGTCTTATTTAGTGAAACAATCTGTTTTTTTTTTATTGTCATTACAATTTATATACTTTTTAACCTCAAATGCTTGTCTTATCTCTCTCTGCGATGTGTACTGTATGAGTAGTTTGGGCATCTCTGGTTCAAAACAGTTAGGGTAGTTTGAAAAACTCCCATCTTATTTTCTCCCGCAACTTCAACAATCACCCTACATCACTGCAGAAGTGCCAACCCAGTGTATGCAAAGTGAACATGCAAAGAAGATCAAACACCCTAAACAAAAAAGGTAAAACAGCGATGTAGGACGATTTTGAATTTGAGGAAGAAAATGAGATGGGATTTTTTTGACATTCCCTAACTGAACCGGAAAAAAAACAGGTTAAAAAGTATAGAAATTGTATTTAAAAAATAAATAAATAAATAAATAAATTTTCTAAGACCCTTTTTCCTCGGTTGGAATCGTTTACAACCACATTTTGCGATCTTTGAAGCCGCATTTAAACTGCATTTTGAAAGTCAAACTTGGGGCACCATAGAAGTCCACTATATAGAGAAAAATCCTCAAGTTTTTTCCTCAAAAAACATAATTTCTTTACGACCCAAGAAAGAAAGACATGAACATCTTGGATGACAAGAAGGTGAGTACATTATCTGTACCTTTTTGTTCTGGAAGTGTACTTCTTTAAATCTTATTTGTTCTCTCAGGCTTTTTGTGCTGACTGTATTTAATGTGTTTGTATTTATATGCTTAATGTGTCTTCTGTACAGCATTTTAGTGCAACTCGGTTGCTTTTAAACATGCTATAGAAATAAATTTGAACTTGACTTGGATTAGAACTGAACCAGGCTGGAGGCAGCTATGAACTCGAATTCACAAGCCTGAGTAAGACAGGTGTAAAAATGTTTAAAGCAGTGAGGAGTGGAAAAGTATGACAAGTGGCCAACACGAATGACATTGCTTTCAACAACAACAAAGTTTCTCTGTGCCAGCGCTGTTAGATAGTGTTCTTAATGGTTCATTTCACACTGTTTATGTCAAGCCACTCACCTAATCTCTTTATTGAACTGGAGAGGCCGCTTGATGAGCTTGACGGCTGCAATGACAAGATTTTGCATGATAAAGCATTCGTCAGATTGCCGCAGAACTATTCTCATTAGCTGAAATGCCAAAACTAATGAATCGCACTTGTAATCTGTCTCGCACGGTGTATAATGTGCAACAAGTGTCTTTTCGTGACAGGAAACACGCTCTAGTAGTAGCACTAATTTGCACGACAACATCCGCATGTCATATTGAGTTAAAGCAAATACCGCTTCTCCTTCTACCCCTGCTGAGATCAAATGAACATCAGGTTTTTGAAGCGGTACAAATGGTGAGATCTGTAAAAGCGGCAGCATAAGTCAAGGTTACAAACTCACTGTGTGGCCGGCTGTTCTCTGTAGGGGGGAGATCCTCCTCAGCAGGTCTTCCTGCAACAGATGGATGTTGTTTGGTAGGGGGGCAGCTGTTGCACATAACCTGCCTAGCGCAAAGGGCCCGGCCAGGGCCTCTTGACCACCACCGCCCGCCAGGGAGGCCAGAAGCTCTGCGTTGCTCACCGAACCTAACGGCTCTTTAGATGCTTTGTTGGCTATCTTCGTAATATCTCGGGCCTCGCTTTTGGAAATCACCTCTGAATGCTTGTCGACTTTGAGCCCACATACAGATGTGGTCCGCGATGGAGAGCTGACCGGGAGTGACGGACTGTTGCTGGTTCTGAGGAGCGCACGGGCTGGACTAGAAGAACCTGTAAACTCAAAGTGCTGCGGTATATGAGGTGGTGCGAGAGGGTCAGATTGGGATGCCAGCCAGTTTGAATTGATGGCTTGGGAAAGAAGAGGAGCTGCATTGTTGGGTTCTGGTACAGTTATAGCGTTCAAACCTCGCTCTCGCTGAGTGGATACATCCAGACTCAGGGGCTCGGGAAGATTGAAGGGTACAGCTTTGGGCGGCTCCATCACCGCTGAGTTCTCGGCTACCGTTAGTCTGTCGCTCTGGAGATCAACCTCATCTTGAACTCCAGAACTGGACAGAAGCGATACAGGTGGGTACACGCAGTCTCGCATGACTTTAGGCCCTCTCATATCCAGCCTAGACACTTTAGGAGGGAGTCTGATCTTCCTGGGCACTGGATTATCCCATGGTTCCTCAGCCTGGAGCATATATATCCCGGAAGCTGCAGATGAAGGATGAGCACGGCTTGAAGAAGTGGGACTTGAGAGAGATGCGAATGGTTGGCGGGAAGAGCCAGCAGCAGGGGATGAAACTGCAGGTTGCTGCTGATCACCGATCGGAGGTAGATGTGTTGGAGAAGCGTGGCCTATCTGAGGAAGGACACGAAACATTCGGTGGTGTCGGGCAGAGCCAAGCGTACTGCTGCAGGGGCGCGGACCCACTGGAGGTCTGACTTTTAATTTTGCAGTCTTCTTGGGCTGACAAGAACAGAAGAAAACAATCACACGCATATCATGCACAGTAAGGTACATAAACAGAGAAGATCTGGCATTCCCTTGTGATCAGGAGTGGGCGATATGACCAAATATTATATAGTGGTATGAGTCACAGTAAAAATATATCTCATATCTTTTTCTAACCCCAGGTATTAAGATTCGTATGGCTTACTATAACGTAAATGGTGTCTCTTACTGAAATATGTGGTAGAAAACTCATGAAAGACTTATGTTATTTAAAAATCCACATCATTTTATTTTGGACTATAGGGGGTTGCCATTATTTTGTTGACATGAAATGGCTGCACTCGATGAGCTACTGGCGCTATTTGTTGCTATTTTTACCGTAACACAACTCAGAATAAACAATTTGGAAAATTCTAATATGATGCCACTTAGCGCGGCTTTTAGTTGTAATTTTTAGTCGAAGGGCTACCAGAGAAGTGATGTAAGTCTTCACTGCTTTCCTATCAACAAGAATAATCAATAAAATTTCCTAAAGACCCATGCCTTTGTTCTCTCCACTTTAGCCCTGATGTCTTTGAGACTTTTAGTAGACCACAGCTACTGAAAAAGCTTATAAATGGCAAAGACAAAGAAATGCTAGATGCCATCCTGGCAGGATGTCAACATGCTTATATCCATCACTACCTGTAAGCTCTTTCAGTAGCTGTGGTCATCCATCGTATCAGTATTTTAGTTTCCGAGTTGTGTTGCGGTAAAATTAGCAACAGGTAGCGCAAGTAGCTCACTGAGTACAACCATTTTATGCCATCTAAATAATTCCACCCCCAAAGTAGAAAATATGATGTGGATTTTTTTTAAATAACGTAAAACTTTCATAGGTTTTCTACTACATGATTTAGTAAGAGACATCATTTATGTTATATTAAGCCATATAAGTCTTAATACCCAGGGTTCCCTTGAACATTTTGGCCAATACAGATTAGCCAAATTGATAATATTCATAATCCATAGAGATCAACATTGACTAATAACTAATTTGGTATGAATACTGTACATGTATATTGTGTCTCTTTAAAAATAGTAAACATAAATACATAAACATTTTAATAAAAAATATTTTAATAATTATGTTGTAATGACCACTTTTCAGGACTACTGAATAATCCTGTCAGTGTGAATTCAGAAATATACAAATGTGACCCTAAACCACAAAACCAGTCATAAAGTTATTTTTAAAAATGTAGATATATACATAATAAATAAATAAGCTTTCCATTGATGTATGGTTTGCTAGGATAGGACAATATTTGACCGAGATAAAACTATTTGAAAATCTTGAATCTGAGGATTTAAAAAGTATCAAAATATTGAGAAAATCGCCTTTAAAGTTGTCCAAATTAAGTTCTTAGCAATGCATATTACTAAACAAAAATTGTTTTGAAATATTTACGGTAGGAAATTCACAAAATATCTTAATGGAACATGATTTTTACTTAATATCTTAATGATTTTTGGCATAAAAGAAAAAAATATAATTTTGACCCATACAATGTATTTTTGGCTATTGCTACAAATATACCTGTGCTACTTAAGACTGGTTTTGTGGTCCAGGGTCACAAATGAACTTGAAAACTTAATGAATGCAAACCAAAATATACAACTTAAAGTCTGAAAAAATAATATAATATTAGCAAATTATTATTAAAATGATTAGCTCTGAATTCATGTTGCACACGCATTTGAAGAAGCTGTGGTAAACTAAAGCTGTGTCAAGTTGCGATACTGCTTGTAACTGTAACCAATTAAACTGTGCTTACACCTCTTAATGTTTTCCTCAACACATTTCTAAGATGTTGACAAGCAATGCACACATGCAAACTTCTCAACTAAGATAAAATACTAAGATAAGTGCAATGCTTCTCTAGATATAGAAAAACAAATATGTGCCACTAAGACTTGTATACTGACAACTATGCATAGTCGTGTCTAAATAATTAACTTCATGTGCCAATCTGCTGAGCTTGTAGTTATTACTGCGCCGGTTAATCAGACACAGCGTGGGATGGGCGACAGTCCCTCAAGCCAGCTGGAGAACGGTGTGCACTTCCATACTGCTGTTTGTGTTTGACAGTAAGGATGTTCATGCACTTCAGGATAAGATTATTTTTGTAAGGAATATTGTGGAGGAGGAACGAAAAATGATTAAGAGCACGTCTAGTCCGCCTATTCTGTTGTACCTTTTTGTTAAGGTTCATATTCTCCATCTTGGCCTTGAGCAGCTTCATCTTGCTCATTGTGATGGAGTTCTCAAGCGTCTGCTGTTCTGAAGATGCACTCTCTGTTTCCTCCTCCTCCTCTGCGTACACATTGTGTACAGAGGCGCCGCTGAAACACATGCATGAACTCTTTGATTATTTGTGGTTAACAGCGCTGTTTATTTTCCATATGCTGCACTGAATAAGTCTTTAAACTGAATGAGTTGAGTTTTATGAAACGTTTCTCAGCTGTCGAAAAGGCTGAGGGGTTAATTATTGGGTTTTACCTAACCGGCGTTCAAGATGGTCTGTGGTTAATGAAGCAAAACCAGCTGATTACAACCCTGCAGATCCCCTGAATGATTAAAAAAATCTTTCGAAACAAAAGAAGGAAGCCCTCTGTAAAACATTCTGCAGATGGCTAGTCCGAGATAGCTTTCCGATGAAAAAGCTGTATATGTCACAATGACACATTATTTTCTGACACATTAGAAAATCTAATTACTAAAAAGGTGAAGTGTGTTGTTTCTGTGTCAAAACGGGACTGGAATTCTGATATTCTGCTTCTTAGACCCCGTTTACATTAGTGCGTTTTTTTATTTTTAAAGCATTTTCACTGCATTTCAGAAATGATTTCCGTCTACACCACACAACCGAAAATACATGTGACATGACCATTCAGGCAGCATACATCATCAAGGATGTCTTCTTTAAGAGAATTACGGGGTCTCCATTTTCAAAGATCAAAAACGCCAGAGTAGTGTAAACAACAGGCGTAACCGTAGCAAAAGTTGTGCCTTTTTAAACAAAAATGCACTAGTATAAACGTAGCCTTAGACCCTGTTTACACTAGTGCTTTTTTTTTAAAACGCTGTTTTAAAATGAAAACTATCCTTGTCTACACTGCGTTTCAGAAACGATCTCCGGCTACATAACACAACTGAAAACGGATGTCACATGACCATTCAGGCTGCATACTTCATCAAGAAGTGTTTTCATTTAAGTAATTGTAATAAAATTGACTGTTATTCCTTGATGTGTGAAAATGCTTTAATAGATGCAACCAATGAGCATTATGTGATTGTTTACAGTCGTCAGTGATACCCAGAGCGAATGTGGGCAGCCGTTTTGGTGTGCTTACACTGAAATGCAACCCCTTGAGTTTTCGAGCTAAAACGGTGTCTGCAGCATTTTCAAAAGTCTCCATTTTGGTCCGTTTACACTGAAAACCACCCTGGAGTTTTCAAACTAAAATGGGGTTTGCAGCGTTTTCAAAAGTCTAAATTTTGATCTGTTTACACTGAAACGCAACCCTGGAGTTTTCAAATTAAAATGGGGTTTGCAGCGTTTTCAAAAGTCTCCATTTTGGTCTGTTTGCACTGAAACACAACCCTGATGTTTTCAAATTAAAATGAAGTTTGCAGCGTTTTCAAAAGTCTCCATTTTGGACTGTTTACACTGAAATGCAACCCTGAAGTTTTCAAATTAAAATGGGGTTTGCAGCGTTTTCAAAAGTCTCCATTTTGGTCTGTTTACACTGAAACGCAACCCTGATGTTTTCAAATTAAAATGAAGTTTGCAGCGTTTTCAAAAGTCTCCATTTTGGACTGTTTACACTGAAATGCAACCCTGAAGTTTTCAAATTAAAATGGGGTTTGCAGCGTTTTCAAAAGTCTCCATTTTGGTCTGTTTACACTGAAACGCAACCCTGAAGTTTTCAAATTAAAATGGGGTTTGCAGCGTTTTCAAAAGGTTTTCAAAAGTCTCCATTTTGGTCTGTTTACACTGAAACGCAACCCGGAAGTTTTCAAATTAAAATGGGGTTTGCAGTGTTTTCAAAAGGTTTTCAAAAGGTTTTCAAAAGTCTCCATTTTGGACTGTTTACACTGAAACGCAACCCTGGAGTTTTCAAACTAAAATGGGGTTTGCAACATTTTCAAACCGTTTTCCAAAGTCTCCATTTTGGTCTGTTTACACTGAAAGGCAACCCTGGAGTTTTCAAATTAAAATGGAGTTTGCAGCGTTTTCAAAACTTTTTCAAAAGTTTCCATTTTTGACCATTTACACTGAAATGCAACCCTGGAGTTTTCAAACTACAATGGGATTTGCAGCATTTTCAAAATGTTTTCAAGCCTCCATTTTTGATCGTTTACACTGAGATGCAACTGAGTTTTCAAACTAAAAAGGGGTTTGCAGTGCTTTCAAAACATTTTCAAAAGTCTCAGTTTTGGACCATTTACACTAAAACGAAAACGCACTAGTGTAAACAAAGCCTAGGATATGGATTAAATCACTCCTTCAATGCCTTTGGGAATTTGCTGCCCATTTTATCAACTAGCCAAAAATTTTACATCCAATTTCTTAAAAATTATTTTTTTATTATTTCAAAACATTGATCTGTTTGTTTTAGCAGAAAACTTTAAGAAAGACTTAAAATGTACAATATTTATTAGGGATGGCAAAAAAAAATGAATTGCTATTTTAAAGGATTAGTTCACTTCCAGAAAAAAAAAATTCTTCATAATTTACTCATCCCTATGTCATCCAAGATATTCATGTTTTTCTTTCTTCAGTCGTAAAAAAAAAAAAAGGTTTTTGAGAAAAACATTCCTGGATTGTATTCAAAATTGTATTTTTTTTTTTATCAAAAATGACCGTTTGTGAGATCGTGGGATCATGGAGAGCCCAATGATACTGTAATTTAATTTGTTCCCTTATCTCCTTGATCACCATTGAAGTCCACTAAAAATTCTGGAATACTTAATTTCTTTTTGACTAAAGAAAGAAAGACACAAATATCTTAAATGACATGTGGGTAAGTAAATGATCAGGAATCAGGACATTTTTATTCTCAAAGTGAACTGTTTAAGCAGAAACTTTGTTACAATTATTTTCAATTATTTTTGCATTTAAATGCATATTAATTTTGAGATTTGTTAAGATTACATTTAACAAACGTTATTAAAGTATTAGTGTTTTTTATGGTTATATGATGTCAAAGACAAATGATATATCATTTACATAATTTATGGAAATCATTTTTATTTGTTTAATTTAGTTTTTTAACATCTGTTTTGGTGATGCAAATGATGTAGATGTTACAGACTGTTAGATCTGCCAGTAAATGCTGATGCATATCTTCTTTAGTAAAACAACATGACACATGAAAACTGTATTTCTGAAACATCTGCTTTCATCTAAAAAAGGGAACTAGATTGCAGTGAGGACGGGGTTGTTCCTCTTGGCAAGTAATTTCTCTTCTTTGAACTGACCTCAATGATTCAGACACAGGTGTGAGAGTCCCATCTCCTCTATCCACCACTCGAAAGAAATTAAGCTGATCACCCTCACGGTACACCAGGAAGGTGACCTGTTTATTAGGCAGAGACTTTTCCCACATCTCCTCTCTTCCTGCATCAAGGCAGTCAGCGATATCCCTCACCGAGTCATCTGTCACTGTCACTGCAAGTAACAAGAAGAAACAGCATGCAGGTCATACTAATCAATATCAGACTAAAAACTAACTGTGTGCCTGCACACTTTCTGGAATTGGTAATGAGCAACTTTTTTCTTGACCTCAAAACCATTGCACAATGACACATAGTAAGGGTTAGAAAGTTGCAACACATCCCGTTTGCACTGATCTGCTACAATCCTGCAGTACAGCCAATCATAAACAGTCTCAGTGGTAACCTCATTAAATATTCATGTAGTTTGCACAGTTGCAGAAACTTTCATGTGTTGCATTTCATTTCAGCATCTGAGGTAAACAGTGCTGAAGAGCGATGGCAAGCACATTAAGTGGAGTGCATTTACAGCATTTGACTGAATGCATTCATTATTTATCAGTGTTGGAAACAGTTGTGCTGCTTAATATTTTTTGGAACCTGTGATTTTTGTCAGGATTTCTTTCAGAATAAGAAGTTAAAAATAAGAGAATTTTTAATAGAAATCTTTTCATACAATACACACTACACTAAGTTTGGGGTCAGTACATTTTTATTCTTTCTTTTTTTGTAAGAAATTAATACTTTTATTCAGCAAGGATGTGTTAAATTGATTTTTTTTAAAGTGATAGCAAAGATGTATGCTGTTAGAATTTTTTTTAAATAAATGCTGTTCTTTTTAACCTTTTATTTACCAAAGAATCCTGAAAAGTATCACAGATTCCAAAAAAATAATTATAATAATAAATCAGCATATTAGAACGATTAGAGAAGTGACACTTATGAGTTAATGGCTGAATGGCTGATAAAAATTCAGCTTTGCATTACAGAAATAAATAATATTTAAAAAAATATTAATATAGAAACCACAATGTTATATTGCAATAACATTTCGCAATATAACATTTTTTTTTCTGTATTTTCGATCAAATTAACACAGCCTTGAAGAGCATAAGAGACTTATTTACTAAAAATACTACTGATCCCGAACCTTTAAACAGCAGTGTATATAAATATTCTAATATGGAGACAGACATTTTGAAAATTATCTGAAATTAAAAATTCTATTGGAAATATCTATTTTTATCTTTATGATCACAATATTATTGTGAACAATGCATCCATGCATACGTTATTTTTTACCTTTTTAAATGTATTTATCAACATTCATTTTTAATTTTGTATATTTTAGTCGCATCAAGTTCAAGTTAATGATGTACAGTCGTGGCCAAAAGTTTTGAGAATTACATAAATATTGGAAATTTGAAAAGTTGCTGCTTAAGTTTTTATAATAGCAGTTTGCATATACTCCAGAATGTAATGAAGAGTGATCAGATGAATTGCATAGTCTTTCTTTGCCATGAAAATTAACTTAATCCCGAAAAAAAAAAAAAAAAAAAAATGCATTGTTAAGAAGGCTTCAGGGCATCCAAGAAAGTCCAGCAAGCGGCAGGATCGTCTCCTAAAGAAGATTCAGCTGCGGGATCGGAGTGCCACCAGTGCAGAGCTTGCTCAGGAATGGCAGCAGGCAGGTGTGAGCGCATCTGCACGCACAGTGAGGCCAAGACTTTAGGAAGATGGTCTGGTGTCAAGAAGGGCAGCAAAGAAGCCACTTCTCTCCAAAACAACCATCAGGGACAGATTAATCTGCAAAAAGTATGGCGAATGGACTGCTGAGGACTGGGGCAAAGTCATATTCTCCGATGAAGCCTCTTTCCGATTGTTTGGGGCATCTGGAAAAAGGCTTGTCCGGAGAAGAAAAGGTGAGCGCTACCATCAGTCCTGTGTCATGCCAACAGTAAAGCATCCTGAGACCATTTATGTGTGGGGGTTGCTTCTCATCCAAGGGAGTGGGCTCACTCACAATTTTGCCCAAAAACACAGCCATGAATAAAGAATGGTACCAAAACACCCTCCAACAGCAACTTCTTCCAACAATCCAACAACAGTTTGGTGAAGAACAATGCATTTTCCAGCACGATGGAGCACCGTGCCATAAGGCAAAAGTGATAACTAAGTGGCTCGGGGACCAAAACGTTGAAATTTTGGGTCCATGGCCTGGAAACTCCCCAGATCTTAAAACTTGTGGACAATCCTCAAGAGGCGGGTGGACAAACAAAAACCCACTAATTCTGACAAACTCCAAGAAGTGATTATGAAAGAATGGGTTGCTATCAGTCAGGATTTGGCCCAGAAGTTGATTGAGAGCATGCCCAGTCGAATTGCAGAGGTCCTGAAAAAGAAGGGCCAACACTGCAAATACTGACTCTTTGCATAAATGTCATGTCATTGTCGATAAAAGCCTTTGAAACGTATGAAGTGCTTGTAATTATATTTCAGTACATCACAGAAACAACTGAAACAAAGATCTAAAACAGTTGAGCAGCAAACTTTGTGAAAACTAATATTTGTGTCATTCTCAAAACTTTTGGCCACGACTGTAGACATCAAGTTAATGATGTAGACATCATGTTTCCATGTTCCCAATAAAAAACTTAAAATTATGATATTTTCACAGATTGACAAGCAGGTACTGAAACATATTGTGTGCTTTACTCCTTAGATCAATGTTTTAAAACTCAAATATAGTGTTTTTCAAAAGCACTCATGATAAAGTATAACCAGTGTGAAATAAGGACCAAGATAAACCAGGATTACATTAACCTGGGGTTCAGAATGACAGGTTTAACATTTTCAACTGTGAAAATCTCAGTCGGTGGTGGAAACGCACCTCGTCTGGTGTTTACAGGCCCTCCTCTCATGGCGAGCACCAGCTTGAGAGTGCAGCCCTCTGTGATGCTGAAAACACAACCATAGAAAACTCAAAGCAAGCAGTGGCATAACAAACCCAAAACCGCTACAGTCTATACAGTTCTGCTTTTATAAATATTTGCTTCACTTAACAAGTGAAGCACAATGAGTGCCATCCAGGCCCACAATATCTTCCCAGAAAGCCTCCATGTGGAATATTAACCGACAAGAATTTATGACAAATCCACCATCTGTGACCTCCAGACTGAGCCAGCCTGCTCTTGAGAGAAGTAGCTGCATTTAAAGAAACAGCTCACCAAAAATGCATAAAAAACGCTGTCATTATTTACCCACCGTCATGCTGTTCCAAACCTTTCTTTCATAGAACATAAAGGAGGACGTTTTTTGAAGAACGTCCAAGCTGCTCAAGCGCAAATGAGATTTGAAAGCCGTGGCAGAGAGGTTTTTTCGGCGAATAACGACTTAAATGTCACTATGTTCCTCGCACAAGGCTATCTTATGGCTTCAGGAGATGTTAAATATAGAGCAAGAGTAATGCAGACTACTTTTTATGACTTTTATGCAGTTGATGTGCCCCTGGTCACAATATGCTTTCGGTTTATGGAAAAAAAACCAGTTTGGAAATGGAGCAAAACATCTAAGTTTCTGTTCCACAAAATAGAAAAAGTGTTTAAACTTAATGTGGTAGTTAAGCTTACTTCCTGTAATATAACTTCCAGGATCCTGTTTTATAAAGCTAAAAAACAGGCTGAAAACTCACCTGTAATCATGTAAGCAGTACTCATCTTCAAGCTCTATACCATTCCATATCAAATGCTGTTGAGAGACTGGGATGCCTGTGAATAAAGATATGTCATAAAATGATTTTTTACAATGCAAACTATAAGAAACATTCAACCACATTCACAAGGCAAGTCAAAGAAATAATCTAAAAATATGTCAGACAAAAGACAGGAGCATGAGAACATTTAATTGCAGTAAATGGTTGACCAAATGAAAAACTCGCTATGATGTGTTTTGATGTATTTAAATGTACTGGCCTGAGATTTACAGCCATATAAATCACACTGGCTTCAGAAAAATTAACTTCTGCACAAGTCATAAATACCACTATATTCAAAACTTCATATCGATTTTTTTGACAGTTTTTATCCCAAGAGAAATTAGAAAATAATGTGGGTTTGGTTAGGGTTAGGATTTATTCCTTTGAGATTTAAAGATTTACACTACCAACATTTGAGGTTAGTAAAAATGTTTTGATGTTTTTGAAAGAAGTCACTTGTGCTCACCAATGCTGCATTTATTAGACAAAAAACACAGTAAAAACTGTAATATTGTGAAATATTTTTACAATGTTTTTAATTTTAATACATTTCAAAATATAATGTATTGCTTTGATGGCAAAGCTGAATTTCCCTTTAAAAATCATTTTACACTGATTTGCTGCTCAAGACAATAAACAACTTTGGGGGACATTAACCATTAATATACCAAAATGAATCAATTCAAAAGAATCAATTCTGTAAAAGTGTATAGAAGCATAGAGGGGATGACTCAGCCATCATAAGCAGAACAAATATGACTCAGATCTGCCCCCCTGTGTACATCCTATCAAGCAGTGGTCAGAAAATATAACAACACAAGAAGTACCTAAAATGTTTGAAATTGCTATATAAAAACATTGAAGAATGTTTTCCAATTAATGAAGGACCATGAATGCAAACACAGCATTTGGACATAAAGATAAGCATACCACTTAAAGGGACAGTTCACCCAAAAATGAAAATTCTGTCATTGATTACTCACCCTCATGTCGTTTCAAACCCAGGGCTCTACGCATACTTTTCTTTTTAGGAGCACTTGTGCTCCTAACTTAAAAAATTTAGGAGCCCAGTCAAAATTTCAGAAGCCCCTTCGAATCAATAATCAAAAAATCTGATAAAAAAATGGTCCTTTACGGACTCCTTAAAGTGGTTTACAGAGAAATGTAGTTTTTACCTTTGTAAATGATTTTTCTAACTTTATTAAAAGTACGTCATCTTTTATGTCAAATTTAAAAAAATATACATTTTTTAAGCTTTTAAAAATTTCTAATTAAAACAACAGGATAAGAACAAGTAGAATAAGAATAAGTTACCAATCAAATGAAATCAGTATTAACAAAATTTGTACTACAGAGAGTTTAACTAACTTTGAGAGATTGTGATCAACTAAGATGACTGACAGTTTTAATGATCTTTAAGGGAGTTTGTAAATGAGATATTGATTTAATACAACTGTTAAATAAACAAGAAGTTTATATTAAGTGACTTACATTGTCTGACTATTAACACATTGAACGATTATGCTCTATTTCAACTTCAAAAATGGTCTGAAACAAGTCACAACTGAGCCACTGCGCATCTCCACTCAAACACAGCGTTGTTTGGTTTATGAATGAACGTGTGTTTTTAAACAAATCTAGATTCAATTTCCCACTCATAAAAACAGTCACTAGCTTTATTCCTGATTGAATCAGCCTTTCCAACGAATCAAATGAATGATATGATTCAGCAATGAAATCAGTGACTTGCCGCCACCTACTGGCAGATTTAGGTTAATTTTTAAAGTATCTTTTTAGTTATTTAAATGATTGTGTTTCTGTTTCTGAATGTTTCTGAATTCAAACTTTTATATTTAAAACATTAATCTCAACATAAATGTATTTATTTGATTGCACTTATACACTTACAAGCCATTTTTGTGTTGTTCTGTGCCACCTCTGTAGTACAAATACATTTTGTTAAAGGGGGTATAACACACAGTTTCACCCAATCATGTTAATCTTGAGTGCCTACAGACAAAGTCCCTTTAAGGCAAGTCATGTCACTCGGCGGCCATCTTTGAAATGCTACTCGGGCAGGCAAGTGCAGCTCCTATCTCTTTGAATGGGGAAACATCAAATTCTCCAAAACTGTTCACCAAGTTTAGGATTAAATTTCATATTTTAAATCTCCAAAGAAATCCAACAAGAACTACCTCATAAATATGGTTCCTTGTGCTCCTATAGTGTATAAAAACTCTTATTTTTCCGGCTAAATGATCCAGTGCGCATGCGCAGTACTGAGTGCACGTCTTAGAGCGCCGATTGTTTCTATAGCAACCGGGACTTCTAACTGCAGCGACGCACTGACTGTACTAATCAACGATGGGCTCTTTCACTAAGAAGGCGGGGCTTCGCGGCCATAATGAACGTTGCATTTTTCCCCATTCAAAACTATACGAGTGACATGTCTTGGGTATTCTATAGTCTTTGCTACAGAATAGTACTGCATCCTTCATATCTCCAAAAATGATTTAGTTTAATCATAGCTACAAAAGAAATATACAACTTTCCGATTCTCTCCGAATATAGCCGAGCTCCTGGAGGCGTGCCATGGGTGGACCAAAAGTTTGACGAGAACTCGTACGCTGATTGCCAACAAAACATAGACATTTGATGCCGTTTGGCTTACCATATGCAGTTCTGAATCATGACTGGGATCTTTTATATATTGGGACCGCTCCATCTTTCAGTATCAAACGATGTGCAAATCCAGCAACGAACTGGGCCTTGTTTATAAAAGGTTCGTCAACAAACACACTTGCAAAACTCAGTTTCTGCCCCAGAAAAAGAAACTGCATCATCCACTTTTCACGTAACACTGGGTTTTTCGGTAGCTGAGCAAGATTATCTTTGCCTTCTTTAAACATTCTTACCTAGTAAAGGTCATTGCACACAATGTCCGAAATTTTCTCAAAATTATTTATGACGGACGAAAATTTCGGAGGCAGTGTGCAAACGTGATTGACATAACGTGAGGTCGCATTTATTTTTTAACATGCGAAAAAAAATCGCACTTAAGCCCCGATCAGACAGAATGCGTTTTCTGTTGGCAGTGAGCATTTTGCACACTGCTTATGTACCTTGGGGCCTCATGTTTTAGCCGCCTGCCGTGCATCGCGTTTTTTGCAGTAACGCTCTGAGCATTTGAAGTTGAAAAAAAAAGCAACTCTGAGCGTAAAAACGTCCGACGTCATTCACATTTTTTCCCATTGTCCAATTGAATGAATGGACAGGAGGGCCTTCTGTTGTGGTGACGAAAGTTTACCGTTGCTTAGAAAGTCTGGAGACTGCAATAACGGAGGAGAAACTTTTGGTGTCTGTCGCAGGTAACCCGGAGCTATTTTTTTTTTAAGGTTTCTGCTAATATAGCAGTTTACTTAACAGCAAAAACCAAAGATTTTAGAGCGCTCTCACTAGAATCCTTTGATTTGACTGACAGGACAGTTGTTTTGGTCGTTGCCTAGCAAAATTAAAAATGCAGCACACTGCTCTTTTCACCAAAAAGGGCAGTGAGGTGTGCCTCGCGTTTTTAGACCTAAAAAACATGTTCGGTGTGATTGGGGCCTTACTGTGCAATGACCTTAAGTCCCGTGCAGCAGTGCAGCCGAATGAAGTGTGTTGATGGGCACGCTATTGTTCTCACTCTGGTCGATGTGTGCGCGGCCGCGCTCTTTCAGTAGAAATACCCATACAAGTAGTTCCACCTTTCAGAATGTCAAGAAGAGCCATGATCGAAATAAACTTCCCGAAACTTGTAAGAAACCCGGAAGTATGTTTTCGGCACAGAAATAATGTTATATGTCCAAATCGTTTTTTGGAAACGTTGGCCATGTTTAGCATGAGAATCTTACTCTTTAACAGTGTAATCAGCTTTACATACATGAAACAGCATTGTACTTCCCTTTACTGATTTTAATTGATTGGTTAACTTATTCTTATTCTACTTGTTTTTCTGTTATTCTGTTGTTTTAATCAGAATTTTTAAAATATATATACATTTTTTTTTTTTTTTTTGACATAAAAGATGACAGATTTTTTAATTACTGATTAGAAGGTGCTCCTGAAATTTTGACTGTGCTCCTGATTTTTTTTAAGAAAAGTAAATGTAGAGCCCTGGGACTATTTTATCAATGTCCTTACCACCTTTCTGGACCCTGAATGTGTCAGTTGCATTGCTGTCAGAAAGCACTTGTACATCATCAAATTCATCTTAATTTGTGTTCTGCAAATGAACGAAGTTCATACAGGTTTGAAATGACATAAGGGTGAGTAATTAATGACAGTTTAATTTTTTGGGTGAACTATCCCTTTAAATTTTTCAGACATCTGCACTGGCCTGTGATTAAGTGAATAGACGTACCTTTATCAGGTGTACAGTGCAATAAGACACCACAACGCACCCATGCAACACAAAACTGGTATCCGTTCCCAGAAGGGGTAGTTTTCTAAACAGGATCAGCAAGGAGTGTGACACGACAGTGTGAGGTGGTCAGAGCAGTTGCCCATTGTTTAGAGACATGCCTGGTCATGATTTTTAAACTATACACGGCCTCCATGTGTGTCATCTTAAACCTAATCTGAAACAGAAGTCATATTGAAATGTGGATTACCTCAACATATCCATCTCACACTTCTTCCCGCAACTGCTCTGATTCCTGGAAGGGGGAAGCAACCTTGGTTCCAGATGCAAAGTGTATCTGGCAATCTAAGATTAGCTACAATAGTGGAACTAAAACTAGGCCATTCCTCACCTGTAATCCACAGGGTGGACAAACTCATCTTTAATAAAGCTGGAGGAAATGACAGACCTGATGAAACAGGTGCTGTCTAACACATCAAAATGTTCCTGGGAGGAAACCCGTCTGCCGAATGGCATGTTTAAAGACCCCAGTGATGTATGCAACCACCGTCTGGACTGACAACGTCCCATCTGGGTTTTCAACTAATGCCTTTCCTGTCTCGTTCATTTCACACTTATGAATGCAGTGCGCTGCGTCAATCAGACTCACAAACGAAGCACCCTGAGTCCTAATTTTCAGCCCAATGTTCGCTAATGTGCAAGTCACGAGAGCTATAGATGGAACCCGATATAAATAAAAACCTGTTCATTTTAAAGAATGCTAACAGTTGTCATTCTAACAAAGCTGCTTTCAGTCTTTCATTTATAAGAGCAGCAATTTTAGCTACTGAGTAATAACAATGGCAGGTTTGATAGCGAGCGAGAGAAGCAATTTTTCCGATCTCCTTTTTTGATTGCTCATGTGTTCAACTGGTAAGACGCATGTTTTATCTATAACTGCATGAGCAGATCTATCAAACAAGTGCAATTACTGAGCGTGCCAGTTGTTAATAAATGACTCAATTTGTTCTAAAGCTCTAAATCAGAATGAAAACATCAGACCTGGGCCACTGGGAATAAAGCCATCTTTAAAACTAATGACGGATATTTATTTTCTCATTAAAATTGTTCTAAATCACTATTCAATCAGCACAGAGTAATTAAGGTGCATTTCTTATTACAATGCATCAGTGTTTCCTTTCAGCCTAACATAGATGAGGACCGCAATGAATAAAGACTGTTTTAGATGAATGGAATGTGGGTTTATAATGTAACGCATAACGACTAAATCCATTAGAATAAGTCATTATAATTAGAAAGACAATAATATGAAATGACCATCACATTTTAAGTTACTGATCACACCTACACTATGATCAAAATTGACCAAAAGCATGACAATTAAAACACTGATTATACAGATTTCTATTTTAGGTGAAAATGTTTAACTTTTAACATTAATAAGAAGAAATGTTTCTTACACAAGGAATTCATCATATTAGAATCATTTTTGAAGGATCATGTGACACTGAAGACTGGAGTAATGGAAATTCTAAATTGTAACTATTATATAATTATTGTAACTGTATTTTGAATCAAATATATGCAGCCTTGGTGAGCATAAGCAACGTTTTTTCTCAAACTTTACAAACTTTTTTCGACTTCAAACTAGGGATGTTAACCGATGACCGTTTGACCGGTGGTTGACCGTATCAACGTTAACCGGTCAAAGTTGTCGGTAGTCGGTTAAAAAAAAAAGTGCCGGTGCGTCTTTTACGCATTCTGAAGGTGCCTGTTTTATCCATTGGTTTTATCATGTTGCAGTCTATTAGGCAACATTCCACATAAGATGGGCTTAGATTTGGAAATACATTACATCTACATTTCAGTGGTAACCGATAAGGTGATGATGATCATCATCTTTCTTTATTATGGTTAGCACTACCTCAACTAAAGCGGCGTCTCTTCGGAGCTGTCATTTTCTTAAATGAGCCGTGGCAATGTTTCAAATGAGCTTCTAACCAAAACAAACGTCTTTATTTTCAAAGCGATCACCTTGTACCCAAACCATTTGAAACTAAGGAGCCATTTGTCCTACGATTACATACAACAAGCTCTTCGGCGCCGCGTTTGCAGGACTCATGTTTCGCGCTGTAGTGGATTTTAAAAAAGTGACGTGAGTGGCAGTGTGTGTGTGTGTGTGTGTGTGTGTGTGTTTGTTTTTGTGACATATCAGGACACAAATTGGTGTAATAACATGGGTATGACATAGGTATTACAAGGAGAGGGTGACTTATGAGGACATTGCCCATGTCCCCACTTTTCAAAAGGCTTATAAATCATACAGAATACGTTTTTTTGAGAATGTAAAGATATGCACAGTCTCCTGTGAGGGCTAGGTTTAGGTGTAGGGAAGGTGTAGGGTGATAGCAAATATTGTTTGTACAGTATAAAAACCATTACGTCTATGGAATGTCCCCACAATTCACAAAAACAAACATGTGTGTGTGTGTGTGTGTGTGTGCGGGAGGCAGAGCGGCAGAGAGATGCGACAGAGTTGCGAAATTGCAGGCGCGGCTCGAAATGGCTGTTATTTCAAATAGCGTACCATATTAAACTAATCGGTTAACCGGTTTCAACCGGCTAATGAGGCTCGGTGGTCGGTCAAGAAATTTTTTAGTTTTCGCCATCCCTACTTCAAACCTTTGAACAATAGGGTATTAATGCATTTTGTAAGGAGAGTAACACCTTAAACTAAAATACATATATGTACATATTTTATATAGATGCTCTACATTCTATATTTTAGATGTTCAATTATCCAACCACTTTCTTTTTGATCAGTAAGATTTTTTTATGTCCTCTAAAGAAGTCTCTTCTGCTCACCAAGCCTGCATATATTTGATCCAAAGTACAGCAAAAAACTGAAATTTTTTTACTATTTAAAATTACTGTTTTGTATTTGAATACATTTTTTATGTAATTTATTTCTGTGATCAAAGCTAAATTTTCAGCATCATTACTCCAGTCTTCAGTGTCACATGATCCTTCAGAAATCATTCTAATATGTTGATTTGCTGAAAAAAGAAACAATTATTATTATTATTATTATCATCATCATCAACGTTTAAAACAGTTGAGTACATTTTTCAGGATTCTTTGAAGAACAGAAAGATCTAAAGATCAGCATTTATCTGAAATAAAAAGCTTTTGTAACATTATACACTATACCATTCGAAAGCTTTTTGGAGTATAATTTTTTTCTCTTTTTTTGTGGAAAGAAATGATAGAAATTAATCATTTTATTTAGCAAGGGTGCTTTAAATTGACCAAAAGCAATGACAAAGGCATTTATAATGTTACAAAAGATTTCGATTTCTATTTTCTTCTGAATGTTCTATTCATCAAAAAACTACTCAGCTGTTTTCAACATAATATTAATAATAATTTGAGCAGCAAATCAGAATATTACAATGATTTCTGTAGGATCATGTGACTGGAGTAATGATGCTAAAAATTCAGCTTTAAAACCACAGAAACAAATCACATTTTAAAATAGAAAACATTTAAATAGTAAAAATATTTCAAAATGTTACTGCTTTTGCTGTACTTTGTATCAAATAAATGCAGGTTCGGTGAGCAGAAGAAGCTTTTTTTAAAAACTTCTGAGCTTTTGTAGTGTAAAACAGCATGTATGACAGTTCTAATTTCTTAAATTTACCATGTCACATGGCACCAAACGAGTGTAATGTCATTGTTATTCATCATTGAGCATTTATAGAGCATTCAGTGTGTGCTGTGAAATGAGTCAAAAGAGGACACGTACCCTCCAATCTCTGGATCTTGGCCTTGACGTAGACGACCTGTTCAAACGGAGAGACGCGCAGCTGGAAGCAGGTCCCTGTCAAAGTCTCAATGAACAGCTCCATGGTCTCGCTGAAGGGCAGCTTGTAGTGCACCATGCCTACATTGTCATCATTGAAAAACGGTGGGTTCCTCTTGTCAGTCATTATTGGAGAGGACAGGGCTCAGGATGAGACAACAATGAACCCTGTCCAAGGTGGAGGAGTGAGGGCTGAGATGTCGCCTCCGTCACAGCAGGAACACATCATGCAGGAAGCTTTGGGCTGTGGAGAATAAGAATAGTTGTATTAATATATGTATGTAGCAATAGCCAAAAATACATTGTATTGGTCAAAATTATAGATTTTTCTTTTATGACAAAATATTTAGGATATTAAAGGAGTAGTTCACTTTCGGAACAAACAATCACAGTACTCGCCGTCTTGTCATCCAAGATGTTCATGTCTTTCTTTCCTCAGTCGTAAAGAAATTATGTTTTTTGAGGAAAACATTTCAGGATTTCTCTCCATAAAATGGACTTCTATGGTGCCCCTGAGTTTGAACTTCCAAAATGCAGTGTAAATGCAGCTTCAAAGGTCTCTAAATGATCCCAGCCAAAGAAGAAGGGTCATATCTAGTGAAACGCTTGGATATTTTCTAAAAACATTTACTTATATACTTTTTAATCTCTACACAGAGTACACCCGGAGCATTTGAGGTTAAAAAAAAGTATATAAATTGTATTTTTTTTTAGAACATAAACCGATTGTTTTGCTAGATAAGACCCTTCTTTCCCTGGCTGTGATGGCTTAGAGCCCTTTGAAGCTGTATATTGGAAATTCAAACTCGGGGCCACCATAGAAGTCCACTATATGGAGAGAAATCCTGAAATGTTTTCCTCAAAAAACATAATTTCCTTACGACTAAAGAAAGAAAGACATTAATATCTCGGATAACAAGGGGGTGAGTACATTATCTGTATTTTTTTTTTTTTTGAAAGTGAACTACTCCTATAAGTAAAGATCATGTTCTATGAAGATATTTTGTAAATTTCCTACTGTGAATATCTCAAAATTTTATTTTTTAATTAGTAATATGCATTGCTAAGAACTTCATTTAGAGGCGATTTTCTCAATATTTAGATTTTTTTTTTCTGTTTTTTTGCACCCTCAGATTTCAGATTTAGTTGTATCTCGACCAAATGTGTATATATCTCAATTTTAAAAAAAGACTTATAACTGAATTTGTGGTCCAGGGTCACACACACACACACACACACACATATATATATATATATATATATAAATATATATATATTTTTTTTACTTAATACTACATACTGATACTACACAGTAATAAATAATACTTCTATCTGCCTGCTTATCTATCTATCTAGATCTATTACTTGCTGAATTATTATTATTATGCTGAATGGTAATAGATGTTGTGTTTCAGAATGTTTATTTACAATTAATCTAAACAACACAAAGTGTCTTTAAAGCAACAAAAGACGCTTTTATAACTTATCCTCGCCAAAAGTCGACTAATAAGAGAAGTATCCAGAAGTTTAATCGACCTTGCTTCTTTGAAGTTTACGATAGTCGTCCTGTAACTGTTACACCTATTTATCATCGTACCTTGACAGCATCAGATGAGATCTGTAGGGAGGGACAGCTGGATCAAAAAGAGTCCTGGCTGATGTCCCAGCCACAACACACCCCAAAAACTAAATAGTTACCCCTAAAGATAAACGCAACCGACTCCACACTCTCTGAACTGTTATCCGACAGAAAACTGAAATAAAAGGTGGTTTAATTCTATTGTAGCGGCTAGCTGGTTTAGCAAAGCGACACAGGCAGCCCGACGAACTATTAGCGGATGCCGTTGATGCTTACAAAATATTATACCACATTTGTCGTTTCCTCACGCCAATACGTTACCTTATTTTTTCGAGCCACGGACAACCGCTTTTGTTTCGATGTTATGCGGCTCAAAGGCCCCATTAAAACAGAATACAAAAATCTGAAAAGGAGGCAGCCTATTGTGATGTTCTTTATTGACAGTGAGGAGAACGAATGACATTAGCCGTTGGAGAAAAAAAGAGTCGCTCGTCCAATGGTAATGCAGAAGGGGCGGGATCATACTCTCGACTCCCCTTTCTATCTCCCGGATGTTACCCCGGTCACCCTGGCAGCGTCAAACAACAATTTGCTTGTATCTGGTTGCATTTTAATGTATAACACTGAAAACAAGATATTAAATCTTCTACCCTGGAATTAGCTGTAGTTTGGCCCGTTTGAATTCAAACACTCAGACTCGTTCAGTAGGTTTCATAAAATATATTTCCTTTAGTTTCCAAAAATCATTTCACATGCAACACAAGTTCAAGTTATAAAAACATCAACAACAAAAGCACTTATGTTGGCGCACAGGCTTAGAGTTATGGCACCACACTGGAAAATGAAACGCTGTACAGTTGACAATGTAAGAGGAATGTCTCCAGTCTCGATCAACTCTTCTTTTATACCTTACCAGACAATTCTCATGTTTAAAGTGCTAATAAAAGACACATAAACCGTTGCAAATGTCAATGCCATTTGATGACCGCTACATCATTTACCAATCAGATGACTTTACAGATGGTATAGAGGTAAATAGATTTACAATCTTTTTTTTTTCCTGTCTATTTTTTTTACCTATTAGAGTTTAAATTATTAACAGTGTTAGATTACATCTACCTTCATTTAGGCCATGAATATCGCTACAGAGTTAAACAAATAGCTGTTATGTAAGAGACTCAGTTTCCCCCAAACGCATTCAGGGGATCATCGAAAATACTGCTGCCAGTTTCCACAGCTGAGACAGGATCCTGGGCAGGCTGGCTCTTCTTAGACTTGGAGGACGGCTTCACCGTTGGTTTTGGGGTCCCAGTCGAGAAGATATCATCTGTGAGGTGAGAGTAAACAGCAGATACCAGTAAGCGTTTGTGAGTGTGTCTTTATTGTTTACAAGTTGAGCACATTTACCTTCAAAACTAGTGTTCATAAAAAAATGCATAACTTTTAGGATAAAATTTATGGGCCATTCTACAGAATTGGTCCAAAGCCAGAGTTGGAATGTATGCAAACTGTATACTTTCCAAGGTACACATTTCTAGTAATTGTGCAGTTAATTCTCGTATTGTATTTTCAGAAGGTTCTGGAATATTTGTCCTCTCCCCAAAATTGTCACTACTGAACCACAGTAATAATAATTTAATTAGACTATTGACCTATTAAGATTTAGCTAAATCTACATTGTAAATATATATATATTTTACTATTTTATTAGATTTTTAGATTTACATTTTTACAAAATTTCAAGCGTAATTTATGAGATTTGTTGTATTTTGAATCTAATTTTTCTTTGTAAATGGCAAAAAGTTGATCATACTGATTTCGAAGTTACGGAGTCATTAGTTTAAATATACATTGGACCAAAAACTATCATAAAATCTTAGGTGATAATTCAATATACTCTATTTTTGACAAAACATCCCATGTTTTGGTAGTGACAGCACATTTTCGGTAATGACAGTAATGTTTTGCTAGCGACCACATCACATTACAGAATTTTAACTCATTTAAGAATTTTGAACTATTTTATGGGATAATACCCAAAAAAAACAAAATGTTTCAGTTGTGACTGTTTCGGTAATGACAGTTTTAGATACTTTTAAACCTAGCTAGCCCAGTTCTGAACAGTTGTATACACATAAAAACTAATTGTTATGAAATAACTCCCAAAAAAGTGTGCTTAAATGCAGAAAAAAGGTGTTCGGTAGTGGCGTTCCTTAAAGTTACACACAGACTTTTGAACACATTTAGCTCAAATTGTTGAGACCTATCTACTCACACCTTGTAACTATGAGAGAGAGAGACACAGGAATATTTCCTGATCATAAATTTATGGGTTTAGGTCAAATCAGTCTCAGCCAATAGACTAAAACATACACTGTTTTGGTAGGGACATAAAAAATGCAGGACAGGTTTTATTTTTTACATTCATAATTTACAAAGAAAATATAAAATAATTTTTTTGTGAACTTCACTTTTTAAAAGAATCAAAAAGATATAAAAAAAAAAAAATATTATTCAATATCATTTGATATGTAGGGGTTAGGGTTTGGGACAGCCACCTCCCAATGGAAAGTACCCAATAAACGATGATTTTATATATATATATATTAAGCGTACTAATATTTTAAATATTACTGTGGGTTTCAAAAGATAATAGAAGGATCTTAATAAACATCTAAGTTTTGAATACTTAAATTATTTTTAAATGTGTTTTTTTTTAGTTGTGGGACAGCAGTTTGCACCAATTCTGTAGGTAAGATTGAATAGTGAATAGTGCTTTGCAGAGATAACTAACCCATGTCATCGTCGAATATAGATTTAGTCTCCAATTTCTTCTTTGCTTTCTTCTCTTTTGGCTTTGTGGAGCCAGTCAAATCAGCAAAAATATCAACATCATCAAACAAACTTGCATCCAAAGACACTTCCTTAGCCGCCTTCTGGGTCTTGGGAGGTTCTTTCACTTCATCCTGTGAACATTAATTTTATGGTCAATAGGCAAGCAAGTGAACTACCCAACTGATTTGTAACACTGAATCTTTGATATTTACCTGGAAAATGTCTGGTTTTGCAGAGCTGGCCTCTGCTTTTGAGTTCTTACTATCTGCGCTTTTACTCTTTCCTGCTCCAAAAATATCATCGTCATCATCATCTAGGAAGGACATTTGTTTGGCTTTCTGGACAGGCTTCTGTTTCACTGTGGCAAAAAGATCATCCTCATGGCTGTCGAAAATAGATGAAGCCTGGTCTTTCTTCGAGACTGTGATGGCCTCTGTCTTGGAGGCTTTCTTATGGCCTTCCTCGGGGGTCTTAGCTTTGTGTTTTGAGGATGGAACAGGCTTTGTTGCAAAGAGATCATCTGAACCAAACAGATCATCTCCAGAATCGAGGAATCTCTTTGGCCTGACTGCTTCATCGGGACTCTTGGCAGGAGCGGGCGTGCTGACAGGTATAGTGAGCGCTGAAGGTCGCACTGAAACGGGGTTAAAGGTAGGGAGAGAAGCAGCCATAACTGGTTCTTGTATGGAGGTGCTTTCACCAACAGCTTCCTCAGACTGCTGTGCAGAAAGTTGTCTTGCTGCCCTTGTCTGCGGCCGCCTTCGCACTGCGCCTTTAGCCCGACCCTGCAGTAGAAAAAAGCCAGTGATTGGACATTCTACTAGTGTTCATTTCGTTAACAAAAACTATAAACAAAAACAAAGACAAGATGAGATGACAACAACATCATTAAAGGGGACATCAGATGCAAAATTCACTTTTACATGGTGTTTGCATATAAATGTGTCTTAGCAGTGTGTAGACACAACCACCCTACAAAAATAAAAATCCATTCACTCCTTTTTTTTTAATCCCCAAAAACCTAAACAGTCTCAATTATCAAGCATTTGGATTTTCTGAGCTTTATGATCTTATACTGCTCAGGCCCCGCCCACGACCGCTGACGGACTGTCCCATTTTAGCATATTTCTGCCGTCAGCCAGATGTATGCTGTCCGATATTTTCTCCACATTAAAGCAGCTGTAGTGACAACAATGTCTCGTAAGCAATGCAGGCGTTTTGTAGTTGGGTGTAAAACAAAAAAGATTTGATTTTCTCTGGATATCAGAGCCATTGAGGATGCAGTGCATTAGTTTTGTTTTTGATGGTAACATGCCACAGAACACACAAAAAAGAGGGGGCAGGGTGAGCAAAGCTCATTATCGTTTAAAGAGGCATGCACCGAAAAGGGTCCCTGTGAACAGAGCAGGTAAAAAGGGTGTTGTTTTACAAGACCATCGAGAAATTTTAACCAAAGTATTTTACAGACATTTCATGAAGACCCTAAAGAATCATACCAAGTTGTGGAAAATGGGCATTCGAAGTATCCTTTAAACACTAGCTGTGACTATATGAACATGTAATATTGCCATTGAGACAAAAATGTAGTAATACAAAAAAATGCAAACATTAAAACTATTATATCCAAAATCTGTCTATATTTTCTTCAACAAAAAAGAAGAAAAAAATATAAACCTATAGAAATACAGACTGCCAAGCATTCTCAGTGATAAACTGTAATAAATCATGGGTTTCGACTATATTTAGGGCCCTATGATAAAAAAAAAAAAAAAACGTGGACGGAATCGTGGAATCCAGTCCAAATTGGTATTGGGATGAATAAATCAAAAATAGGTCAGTACACTTCAATCAAAATGCAATTTGGACTAGTGTCTGTGAATAATAAGCCACAAAAGACTATTTTAATATGAATCCTGCATGTTCTGCATGTTCATTTTACCATTTTGTTAGAGAAAAACTATGGTCATATCATATACAAACAGAAGCTTAAAAGGTCTTCACAGCAACCCGTTCAGATTAACTTGAATAAACTGTGACAGAAATATATTACTTAATGTAATGATACTACTACTACTACTAAAATTATTATTAAAACTTTATATTTAAGGAATATTTACCAGAGCAATTTTTTTTACCAGAATTTATTTACCAGAAAAAATTTTAATAATGGAATCCAGAAAATGAATGGAAAACACTATTTTGATAAAACACAATTTGATTCAATTTAAACTGAACAAAAAATGTAATTTAAATTTATAAATTTATTTTTTCTTAAAATTGTAATAAATTGCTGTTAAACTGTGTATGTTTCATGATTTTAATTAATTAGACATGCTTTTTGATTAATGTTTTTTTTATTTAACCATTAAGGGCGTGTTCACACTTGTCATGTTTGGTTCAATTAAAACAAACTCTAGTGCAATTGCTCTGTTAGTGCGGTTCTTTTGAGTAAGTGTAAACGCTGCCATCCGAACCCTGGTGCGCACCAAACAAGTGGACCAAGACTGCTAAAAAGATGGGTCCCGGTCTGCTTCCAAACTAATTCTGGTGTGGTTCGAATAAAATATGAACGCAACCAGGACCAAAAACAGTAAGTTATTACAAGACGCTATGTGACATAATTTCACGAAGGGGACAAGTGGTGTATCCGAAACAAAATGAGCAGAGGGCAAATGTGGAGTAACAAGGAGGTAAAGTGCCTAGAAAAAATTAAAGGAGAAAAAAAAACAGAATCCAGAAAAATTTAAATGGAAAAAATGGAATTTGGAAAAAAAATAAAATGGAATTTGAAAAAAATAAAATGGATTTCATAAGGCCCTATATATTGTTTGTGATTGTGATTCCTAATAAATACACTTACACAACCTTTCTGCAACGATACAGTCTTTTTTGTTTGTTTTAATATAAAAAACATGATAATAATTTGCAATTATATGAATTAAGTAAAAGTAAAAATATTTTGTTTTTTTTAACTGTTGAAAGAAGTTATTCCCTGTTTTCATAATGTAAAGAGTGATTTATAATTTATGTGATTAATAAATCAGAAAACAAGATGAAAATACACCATGTGTGCGAGTTATATTTTCTTGATTTGTGCTTATAGGTGAGAGTACAATAATTCTGATGTAGTTTCTCAAGACAGCAATCAACATCACTAACACAGGTAACACTTTACAATAAGATTCATTAGTTAACTACTACTATTAGTTAACATGAACTAAGAATAAAGAATACTTCTATATCATTTATTATTCTTAGTTAATCTTAATGTTAATTTCAACATTTACTAATGCAATATTAAAATCTAAAGTTGTGCTTGTTGACATAAGTTAATGCACTAAGAACTAACATGAGCTAACAATGAATAACTTCCATTAAGTAACATTAACAAAGATTAATATTGTAATAATTGTTTACTCATGTTAGTTAACTTAAACCTGACCAAAAGAACAGGATGTTAAACTAACACCACACTACACCAACAGCAGCAGTTTTTTAGTGCAATGGCACACAACCAATATTTTGTGACATCTATAAAACATACATACCTCAGTCTGACCTACCTTGTTAGCATTCTGTAGCGTGCTGACTTGAACTGGCGAGTCAAAGCTCACCCCTCCCTCACTGGAGGGCCGATGATCAGGGATCGCATCGGTAGCTGGCAGCGGCTTGGCAGCTGCAGGGAAAGAGGCGGGTGCCAGGCCAGGGATTACACTGACAGCTCCTGGAATCCGTGGCACAGCGCCTGGCAGAAGGCTGGCAGGGTTGACAGCTAAGCTGGCCTGGAAGAAACAGACAGGTCTTTAAATCTGTGACAAAACTTGAAATCAATACACACAGTGCCCTTTGCTCTCATGCCAAGATCAGAGAGGAACTGTTTTGTACTATTTTAGAAGTACACTAGATTTGCATTTCCTGAAAGACATGGTTGTGCATGCAAGGCAGCAACAGAATAGTGAATAGAGTAAAATCTAGGTTTTAGGTCTGCGTCAATAAGTCAAGATGGCATAAATGTTTAAAGTGATGCAAGAAAGAAATCAAAATTCAGTATGCGAATATCAGGTCAATGTCATAATTGTTGGTTATGTGGTAAATATCAATACGCTGCTGCCTTGCAAACACTGTAAACAGCACCTATTGGTGCAGTAATGGTTTACAGCATTGGCATAGAGAGAAACAATGTTATGGCAAAGCTACAGATGTTCTGGTATACCAGAAACAGTGAAAATGTTAACAGACAAGAATTTATATATGGTTTGCAGACTTTTAACAGATAGTTGGCAGGCATTGGTAAATCATAAAACTGCTCAATGAAAAGCAAGATTATAGATTTTCTTTGACTTTGAGAATAATCATGCCAGGAGGACAAAGTACAAAACATATAGAAATACAGAAAACACTGTTTTCACAATGAGAGAAATAGAGCATAGAAAGTATAGAGATTTTATTTTTAAAAACGTTACTTGAAGTTCTCCGATCCGTGAGGAGGTTTTTTTAGATTTTAGAGGGCTTGTAGGCTCCTGTGCGATTAAATAATATCAGTTACATGCAAGTTAACCAATAACCACTATAACAGGTTCTGGAAATGTCACAAATAATGTTTTATACATGGTAAATTTTTTTTATAAAAATTAAAATAAAATGACACATTTTTAATAAAATGTCAATACATAAATATAAATGCATTTTATTTTTAATATATGGGTCAAAGACGAAAAAGGGTTTAAGCATAAAAACAGTAAGTGCAATTGTGCTTTAAATTGTTGTTTTTCCAAAATAAATATTAATTTCATTTCATTTTTGTTTTTCTGAGCAAAAAATAAATATCATACATTTTTCCCTAATTTACAGAAGATACCCACTAAAATGTCATTCGTGTTACAATCTTATCAGGCATATTTACAACAAAAATCAATTTATGACATATTAAAAGTAGGGGTGGGCATAGATTAATTTTTTTAATCTAGATTAAATCTAGGAATTAATCTAGATTAATCTAGATTAAAATGGCTAATTTGAATTCTGCTGAAGGCATTCAGAATATGTGTGCTACCCAAATAATGACTAAAAGTAAGTCTTCGAGAACGGGCCAGGTGGCGCATTAGATCAGGCGCTCATCTCCTGTTTCCAAAATGCATCACAAACTGCTTGACAATTGCATTTACAACATAATTACCTATACAAACTTGTGTAACCAAGTACTTCTGCGCAAAAGGCTGCACGACGTGCGCGTTGCCATTAAATACACAGACGCGCACGGGAATGGATAGCCTATCTGCGTGCATAGTCCTCGATTAAACTGCGTTGCTTTTAGAAGCGTCAATTCAGTTATTGCATATAGTTTAATGTCTTTATTTCGGGATTATCAAAGTAAATTATAACTCAAATTTGAGATTTTACTGGGGCACAGCAGATTTTCACTGGGGCACGTGCCCCAGTAAAAAGGGTCTAGCAACGCACGCACCTGCCCTGAAGCGGCTTCATAACTGCATTCATGTTTGCACGTCTCATTTGATGTGGTAATTTCACAGAAGTTGAAGACTCGTTCTCGCCCCCTACAGTGCAATTCGACTAGGTATACGTCATCCGCGCTAAAATATCAAAGTGAAAGTCATCATAGCTTACGTAGTTTAGACCCAGCTCCCAACCCAACTTTGAGAATAGATTAACGCCGATATTTTTTTTATCACCCGATAAGAGTCTCACGTTAACGCAGCACGTTAACGCTGATAACGGCCCACCACTAATTAAAAAACAAATTACTTTCACTCAAAAACTAATTAGAACATTTAGTACATTTTTTAAATTTGCCACTATCCTAGGTTTTGCCCATTTGTCAGTAAGAATTTTTTTACTTGTTTAAAACACAATAAAATTGAATATGCTCCCTTTTTATTTTATATATTTTAATATGTACATGTCAGAATAAGCTTGTTGTTTGAATTTGTACATAAATATTGTGTTACACTGAATTACAAAAAAAAATGTAAAATTGTATTCTCCAAAAACGTATTTGAAACCTTAAGAACGCATACTACTGTGCTTCCTATGGACTTCTGTAAATTTCTTTTGACGTGGACATCTTAACGTTTTTGACCCATATATTTTTACATATCTATTCTCTACATATAAACAGATTTGCTTTCACAAAAATATTCTCTTGTTAAATAAAGATAAATTAAAGTAGCAGAGCATATGAGTATACCTTGCTTGAGGTCAATGTTGATTTGTCCGTTTCAGTTGTTTTAGGTTTGCTGGGCTTCTCAGGTACTTTCTGTATGTGAAAAACATAGTTCAAGCAATTATAAAGTATAAGCTTTTACATAAACACAGAATCTATTAACGTGCAAGTTGGGGAACAAACGGTACCGGAGGAGCTTTAGGCTTTGCAGTACTGAAGAGGTCATCGTCATCATCCTCTCCGAACAGTGTGGGTACAACTGGTTTTACAGAGCTCTGAGACGGCACCTGTAAAATAAAAATACCTCCATCAGTATAAAAAAAAGCTGTGTAGATAAAATTACAAAACAGTTCATCATAGTACAGACTTACAGCTGGTTTAGGAGATGTGGCAAAAAGGTCTACATCAGGATCGTTGTCTCTCTGTTGCGTGTGACTGAAAAGTAACTCCTCGTCTTGGAACACACCTGTGCTCTTCATTCGGGGGCCATGATCCTGAGATCACAAGCAAAATCAATAAATAGCATTCAATTATCAATCATTCAAATTCATACCTAACAACAGTGAATATCTGAAACAACTAACCTTTACTGCATTCTTTTCTGTTGATTTGAATGTGCTAGGAGCAGGAATTATTTCATCGGTGTTCATATCTTCATTGTCATCGTCATCATCATCATCATCATCATCATCCTCATCATCATCAAAAAGACTCAGTGCTGTTTTCTTGGGCTTGGTCCCCTTGCTCTCCATGGGTGGCGGGCCCTCCTTTTGCAGCTCATCACCATCAGCAATCTCCTCTTGTTTCTTAGTCTGTTTCTGTGGAAGAGACCATCTCCAGTTCTTAAATTATTAGAACACTAGTATCGTCACCAGCTAAAAATGGTTTCAAGTGGTTTTCTGTAGTGTGTCAGTAGGAAATATTAGTTTACATTTCCAAACATTTATTTTTTCCATTAATTGTAATAATCCGGTGAGATTTGTGTTTGCACAAGGAGTCTGACAACAGCCAGAGATCTGATCTCATCATCGTCCAGTCATCAACGTCTCCAAGATGCTTCAAGAGACCTACCTGCAAAGCTACCTGAAAAACTATGCGCAAGTGCACCTAGTGCAAAAGCTGTTTTAAACGGAGAGAATGGTCACACCAAATGTTCATTTCATTTAGTTAATAGAAGTTAATTGATAAAGAAAATTAATTTATGACATATTTTTTGACTGCATCCTCATTTTACAGCATTTTTACAAAAGTACCTAAAACTAAAACAGGTTTCTTGAAGCATCTTGGAGACGTTGCCACAGTTCTTCTGGATTTAGTCGGTCTCAGTTTGTTCTGTTTCTTTATGTCATTACAGACAGACTGGATGATGATGAGATCAGATCTCTGTGTTGCAGCTGTTGTCTGACTCACTGGATTATTACAATTAATGGCAAAATGAATGTTTGTAAATGTAAACTGATATTTCCTACTGACACACTACCGAAAAAGATAGAAATAACTGACTTAAAACTAGGGATGCACCGATTTGAAAATTCTTGGCCGAAGCCGAACAAAATTACACACTGGGCCTTCAGCCGATTACAAACACGGTTTTTCATGTTTTTTCCCCATGTATTTTGCCAATTTTTTTTCACCATTGCATAAATTAAATAGCCAATATTTGCTTTTTACAGTTTTGTCTTGCTTTTCAAAGAAAAAAATCTAGTGATGCTCCGATTGATCGGCAACCGATCATGATCGGCCGATATTGGCTAAAAATAGCTTGATCGGCGAACCCCAAAAGCGCCGATCAAAAAAGCCGATCACTTGACGTAAATTACTCTCGCAACTTTTTCACACGTGCATACACGGCGCCTAGGTAAACAACAGCAGAGCGGAGCTTACCAGTGGCAACATGCAACATGAGTACTAAATTCTTTATTAGTTTTGTAAGGATAGTCTTGTTATTGGGCATGTGACTAAGCTGTGCGTGTACAGAGCGCTGACTGTAGTTTTGCCGGAGAAGTTAAAGTATACTTTCGGTTTCATTCTGAGTGGTGAATGTGCGTGCTTGAATGTAAATGAATGTATCTTTCTATACCCGTCATATTGCAATAATGTTACCGCTGTATGTCTGATTGTTGTCATCAGTTCATGTTGTAGTTCAGTCCATATAGAATGAGGAGAAACGGTGCGTGTGTAATTCACGTGCGTATTAGCGCCATTTTATCGCATCGTAATTCTAATGAACGCATAGATGTTACTGAGGTGAATGTTTATGTTTCCTATATACAGACAGATTCTGATATATCAAATTTAATTCAGCCTAAACCACATTTTACTACCTTTATCCTAATGACTGCAATGCTGGATAATATAATCCTTACATCATCTTAAAAAGCAGCTACAAATAACAAGCAAAGAACATTTACATTATCAAAGAACATAGCCTAGTCTAGTGCGAGGTGCACTTTAATATAAATAAATCTCTACCCCATGCGGCGCGTTAAGGCGACGTGGCCACTCTATGCGTGTGTTTATATCACGACAAGTTTCTGAAGCATCCTAGAACCGACTCTCTGCACTGCATCGCTAAAGTTAGGCGCCTTTTTGACGGATAATAATAATAACCGTCTTGCTATCGTCAAACCCTGGTGAAAAAAACAGCATATGCTGCTTAGATATGTTTTGTTGCTGGGATGCTGGTTTTAGCTGATTTATGCTGGTCCTTTGCTGGTTCATGCTGGTTCTTTGGCTGGTTAATGCTGGTCCTTGACCAGCAACATGACCAGCATAAACCAGCAAAGGACCAGCATTAACCAGCAAAGGACCAGCATAAACCATCTTAAACCAGCATCCCAGCACCAAAACATACCTAAGCAGCATATGCTGTTTTTTTCAGCAGGGAAGGCATCAGCAACTGGCGATATCTCTAACTATTGTCGATACACGATACTACCGTCTCCAACCCTAACTTGGTGGTTCTTCAAGATCTTGACTGTAGCCTATTTCTAGAGGGTTTTTTTCTTCAATATAGTTAATTTAGAGTTAGTTTCATTTCTACAAATGGTGCAAACTCTGCTAGATTATAGATCAAAGATTCCCATTCCCCTGCCATTCTGTGATCGGCAGTGATCGGCAATCGGCAGATCATGATCGGCCCCAAAAATGCTGATCGGAGCATCTCTAAAAAAATCTATTACAAAAAACAATTTAAAAATATTTATTTAACACTGATTTTTTTTACATTCTAGTAGACATTATAGCCTACCAACAAAACACAATTGAAAATTAATAAGTTTAAAAAAAAAGTTCAAAGTTAAAATAATATTCTTTGGCCATATTCAAGACATCTTTTTTAAATCAGGCATGTGTTTTTTAATGTACAAATAAATGCAGCCTTGCTGAGCAAAGGAGAATGTTATAATAAATGTATTAATAGAGCTGTTGTAATGATTGTTATCATTATTTTTGTGTTACTTTTTTTTTTTTTACAGAACAACAGTAAAATTACAATACTAACATTTATGAATGCTGACTTTTGTTTTGGCGGGAACCTGCAAGAATACTACTTTTGTTGACAGGAGTAGATTTATGAATGATTCTCATTACGCTGTTTCAGCGCAGATTTCCCTTGCGCATTGGACTTTGAACCCTGATTAACAAGCTTGTGCAGAGCTGTCAGAATAAATACAATTTGTGCGTGTATTAGACAACATAACGTTCTGTAGTTTACTTTCTAATGTTTTAAGGCCATTTTGTGATTTAAGCCACCCCTTTTTCTTCTCATGGAAGACATGCGACGCGATACTAAACAGTCTCTTGCTGTCGGTGCTTGTAATGATTTTTGCGTCTTTCTCTGACAGTTTTAAATGCTTCCACACTGCCGACATGTTTGCTGCATTAGTGCGTGCCTCTATTTGTTAGCGTCACATTATTGTTCGGTATAATTTATTCGGCCTTTTCGCTTATTCAGCAAAACTTCGTTTGCCGAACATTCGGTGCTTCCCTATTTAAAACCATTTTTTAACTGGTGAAAGTACTAGTGTTCTCATAATTTTGTCCACAACTGTAATTGTCGATATTTATTGCCATTTTATTTTATGCTTTTTGTTAATTTGATATATTATATAGACTAGCAGTCAAAAGTTTGGAATACATTTTTGAAATGTTTTTCAACATAAAAGAATGTGTGAAGCCTCTTATGTGTTCCAGGCTTGTGACACTGAAGACTGCTGAAAATTCAGCTTTGTTATCACAGGAATAAATTACATTTTAAAATATATTACAATAAAAGAGTCATTTAAATTGTAATTAATGTTTTTACTATATTATTTTTATCAAACAAATGAAGCCCTGGTGAGCATAATAGTCTTCTTTCAAAAACTTCCAATGTATGTACGTATATTGTCATTTTGTTTATTATTTTGTAAACATTTTACTTACTTTACTTGTGTCTTGCTTGTCTGCTAATACATCGATCCCACCAAAAAGGCTTACTGCTCCTACCGGCTTCTTCTTAATCTCAGTGCTGTCGTCAGAGGATGGAATGGATTCCACAGGCTTCTTCTCCACAGACTTTTTCTCCTCTGTTATCTTCTCTTTTGCTACATTAGGCACATTCTCCTCCTCCGTAGATTCAAACAGAGAGGAAGCACCAGAAACCTGAAACATAAAGCTTTTTTTAGCTACTAACAAAAAGAAAAGAAATTATGTTTTTTGGGGAAAACATTTTAGGATTTCTCTCCATATAGTGGACTTCTATGGAGGCCGTGAGTTTGAACTTCCAAACTACAGTTTAACTGCACTTTCAAAGGGATCTAAACGATCCCAGCTGAGGAAGAAGGGTCTTATCTAGCGAAACGATCGGTTGTTTTATTTAAAAAAAGAACAATTTATATACTTTTTAATCTCAAATGCTCATCTTGTCTAACTCTGCATGTACTCTTTGTATTCTGGTTCAAGACAGTTAGGGTAGGTCGAAAACTTCTCTCTCATTTTAGATAAGACCTTTCTTCCTCAGCTGGGATCATTTAGAGCCCTTTTACGCTGAATTTAAACTGCATTTTGGAAGTTCAAACTCATGGGCACCATAGATGTCCACTCTACAGAGAGAAATGTTTTTCTCAAAAAACAATTTCTTTATGACCGAAGAAAGAAAGACATGAACATCTTGGATGATAAGGAAGGAGGCGAGTAAATTATCTGTACATTTTTGTTCTGGAAGTGAACTTCTCCTTTAGGAAATGAATACCTTTTCAGTAAAAACATATTAAATTAATCAAAAGTATCAGTAAATACATGTTTAATGTTATAAGATTTCAAATAAATGCTGTTCTTTTGAACTTTTTATTTTAAACAAATAGTCAGAGGGAAAAAATATCACAATTTCCACAAAAATAATAAGCAGCACAACTGTTTTCAACACTGATAATAATAAGAAGTGTTTCTTGAGCAGCAAATCAGCATATTAGAATAATTTCTGAAGGATCATGTGACACTGAAGACTGGATGTAGCTTTGCATCACAGAAATAAACTAAAAATATATGGACACTTACCTTCGCTTCAGGAGTCGTTTTATTTGCAGGTGTTTTGAAGCCAAAAAGAGGTTCTTTGTCCTCATCATCATCTTCATCCTCAAACAGGAGAGATACTCTCTGAGATGACATCTTACTGCAAGGATAGACAAAAAAAAAAAAAAAAAAAACTTTACAGCATAATGATTTATTGTTTCTCTCACTTCTTTAGTATATTATCTGATCACAGATCTACAAACCTTGACTCATTTGTGGCTGCAAACAAATCATTATCATCATCAAACAGGCCATCTTTTTGTGGTGTTTTGACACTGGGTAGCCTGGAGGGGGCACTAACACTTGACTTCATCCCACTCGGCTTCACTTCCAGGCTCTCTTTGCTGGGCTTAGAGCTCATCCACTGATCCTGATATGAGGACAAAGCAATTGTTGTGCCCCGCCATGTGATATCAGCATGCATTATCGATTTAACGAATAAAAATGATAAAAAGTATAAACTTTTTGCATTGCAACATTGTACAGTATTTTTAGAGTAAACTGTATTGACTGGTTTACTCTGCATTAAACACACAAATACCTCATCATCGCTGAAGAGAGTACTGGATAGAGGTTTCTTGGGTTGAAGAGATGTTTTTTTGACCTGAACTGACTTGGACTTTGGTGTTGATGAAAAAAGGTCCTAAAAAAATCAAAACAGACTTGTTGAAAACAACTGAATAGAAATATATCTAGATTACCATCTATTTAAATTAGGTTTGCTTAACATCACCTCTTCCTCTTCATCATCAAATATTGAGAGCGACGCTTTACTTGGTTTGTTCTGAGTTGTAGGCTTTGATTTACTTGTAGTCTCACTTGCGAATAGCTTTAAAATAATCAAAAACATCAATAACAAGTATCAGGAGTCAGTTTGTAATTAAAGAGATAGTTCAGCTATAAATGAAAATCACCCCATGCTTTACTTACCCTCAAGCCATCCTAAGTATATATGACTTTCTTCTTTCAGACGAATACAATCAGAGTAATATTTAAAAAAATGTCCTGGCTAGTCCAAGCTTTATAATGCCAGTGAATGGCTGTTGAGATTTTTAAGTCCAATAAAGTGCATCCATCCATCATAAAAAGTACTCCACACGGCTCCAGGCGGCTAATAAAGGCCTTCTAAAGTAAATCGATGCATTTTTTTTTAAAGAAAAATATCCATATTGAAAAACCGTAATCTCTAGCGTTCCAGCGGATTACGTAGGACGTAGGCAAACACAGTAACGAACACAAAAGACTGAAACAAAACACTGGTCACGAAGTAGAAGTACAAAACAATGACTTGTAAAGAAAAATGTCAGAGTATTTTAAAATAAGCCAAGAGGAGACTGGTTTTCTTTTGCTGTAAACAAAACTTGGTTCTTGTGAGACTAGCATATTCTCACAGGAGCTTATGCTACGCCTACGTCATCCGCTGGAACTTCACTTGTACCTAGTTTATGGTTTATAAAGTTTTACATAAAACACACCGATTCGCTTTAGAAAGCCTTTTATTAACACCTCAGAGATGTGTGGAGTACTTTTTATGATGGATGGATGCACTTTATTGGACTTCAAAATCTCAACAGCCATTCACTGCCATTATAAAGCTTGGAAGAGCCAGGACATTTGTTAATACAATTTCGACTGTATTCTTCTGAAAGAAGAAAGTCATATACACCTAGGATGGCTTGAGGGTGTGTAAATCATGGGGTAATTTTTATTTTAATGCACGATATTTATCGGACAGATATATTATCGACCGATATGGGTAAAAATTACGTCATTTTTATTGCTCCAATAAATAAATGAAACCCGATCTGATAAAGTATTCTTGCTGGTAAATCAATCAATCAGTCTGGTTTATCTGAGATTCATTTGCTTTCCGAGTGCAAGTGACTGCAGCTGTAAACTGTAGTGAGTCTCGGACTTTGTCGCGTTTAATACGTCATCATCTGTGTCATCATCATCGTCTTCGCCGGTCTGGAAGTTTTTCTCGGTGGCAGAGGAGGACAATGCTATTGCTATTTGCAACACTTTTAGCAAGGATTCTGAGAGAAGGTAAAAAGCCATCAAGTTTTAACACAACAAATCTTGTATCTCACTTGAGAGGTCGTCATCGTGGTGAAACTGTTTTAGGGGCCGGTCACATGTCGCACCTAAAAACGTGTGGAAAACACTAGGCGCACCGCTTTCTCTTTCTTTCCAAAGCGCTCTGTAGCTTGCGCTCCCGTGGCGTTTGCCGTTGCTAAGCAACCATGACCTGCGCTCTCCATAAATATGCGGAAGTTTCAGCAAAGGATAAACGGATTTTCAGCATTAAAAATCGCTTGCAGTAGCTCTGCTATTAAATTTATTTAAAAATGTTTATTCCTGTACAGCTATGATGTTTCTCCACCTTGCCAGTGCTTTCAATGTTATTAATGAAAGGATGAACCTGATTGGTTGGTTCATGTCACATGACCTGCGTTGCACTTGCGGAATTCTGAAAAGTTGAGATGTTTTTATCTCGATTCTGATGTTTCACTCCCTGCCTTGTACGATTTGGTCGCTGCACACATTCATAATAGGATCAATAAGAATGGACTACACGTAATCTTTACCACAGACATTTGGACATGTGACGTTAGTCCAGGATGCACTTTTCATTTTTTCCAGGTTGACAAATGTCAAAGCATTTTATTTTATTTAGAATTGTGGTGCCTTACACAAAAAATAAAAACATTTGAAGAGTCAGGACTGATGTTTGCTATGATTGTTAAACCCAGATATATAATATAAATTTCATTAGTTCATCTTAGATTTTGTATTCTCCTGGGTGCACAAAATTATCATATAAAAATATGAAGGTATTGGGTATCGTTATCGGCATCGGCCACAAGAAGGACTTATCGTATCGGTTAAAAATTTTCATATCGTGCATCCCAAATTTTTAGGTAAACTATCCCTTTTAAGGTCGAGTGATATAACTAAAACAATTATTTTGAATATTATCAAAATGTACATTTTAAAACATCTGTTATCAATTTTAGTAATAATTTTGAGTAATTACATAAACAATGATTCACACTTTTTTGCCTGCAAAATGGTTTTATGCTAAACATTAATACTTGTAATTCATGAAACAAGAAGTGGCTACAAAATCAGTCTACTGAATCCTTACCAGATTGACTAATATGCTACACTAAATTAAACAAATTTACTAATATATAATATTGTGTATTAACGGCAATATTCACAGTGTTGCTTTATTTTATATCGCCAGCGAAATCATTGCAGAAATACTTGAATATTAAATATATGTGACCCTGGACCACAAAACCAGTCTTAAGTAGCACAGGTGTATTTGTAGCAATAGCCAACAATACATTGTATGGGTCAAAATTTATCGATTTTTCTTTTATGCCAAAAATCATTAGGATGTTAAGTAAAGATCATGTTCCATAAAGATATTCTGTAAATTTCCTACTGTAAATATTGTTAATATATCTTAATCTTAAAAAAACTAAATTTTTTAATAGTAATATGCATTGCTAAGAACTTCATTTGGACAACTTTAAAGGCAATTTTCTCAGTGTTTTGGTTATTTTGCAACCTCAAATTCCAGATTTTCAAATAGTTGCATCCGGCCAAATATTGTTGTATCATAACAAACCATACATCAATGGAAAGCTTATTTATTCAGCTTTATGATTTAAAAATTTACCCTCATTATAGGTTTTGTGGACCAGGGTCACTTATGACCCAGCACTGATTTAAATACACTGTAAAACTGAGAATAGGCTCTCTGTATCATGACTATAGAAAAATTACATACTTGTGAGTCTTCGTCGTCTGAGAAAAGACCCTTGCTATGCGTTTTCTCTGCTGCTTCCAGTGCAGGTGAAGATTTGACTGCTTCAGGAGGAGGTCCACTCTGCAAAAACAATGCAAAAATAATAAATAACAATTAACACAGCAGGTATAAATGCTACAATAGGGACTGAACATTTTCTACCTCTTCAGACTTGGCAGACTCTTCACTGGTGGAAGGCTGGCGTTTCCTAAGACCCTCCAGTATATTTTTAGTGCCGGGCCCAAACATTGAAATGGCACCAGCAGGAGGCTGCAAGCAAACTCATTCAGTATACACCCAATAACAACAATCATAATGAAAGAATGATGATTAAAAAGCACCTTTTTCTCTGGAGGACGTGTCTCCTCCTCCCCCTCGACTGTTTTGTCCTGCTGGGGAAGAGCACTGTTTTTCCCAACGAAGATAGCTCCGCCTTCATCATCATCATCATCCTCCTCCTCATCAGCTCCCCCAAACAGGTCTACTGTTTTCTTTGGCATCTGCTTTTCTTGTCCTGATCATAAAAATACACTTTTTAAGCTTCCCCAGAAAAGACAGTCAGTTGTCATACTACAGGACAAATGATTCGAGATTTACCAGGAGTGGATTTGTTAGGTGTCTTCCCACTAAAGAAGTCATCGTCGTCGTCTTCATCATCAAAGAGCCCGCCTCCCACCGAGGCACGTTTTGGAGTTGCCTGCACTTTTGGAGCTGGCTTCACTGGACTCTTATTGTCTTTGCTTTCTAGTGAGTCTGAATCATTTGGTGAGCCAAATAGTTTGCGTTCTGTGGCTAAGAGGCATGAAAATATCTTACTCATTAGTTACTACAGAAAACTTTTATGCAAAATAGTGTGCGAGCATGCAAATTAAATGAGGTTAATGCTTACCAGGAAAAATGGAGACAGCACCAGTGGGTATTTTCTTAATTTTAACAGGCTCTATAAAAGCAAATGAAAAGGATAAGATGATTATTATGTAAAGGAGCTTTTATATGTCAACACATAGTGGGTTTCAGAATGTACAAAGAGAAAAGATAATGTACAGCCATTAAGTCATTATAGTAAAAAAAAAGAGAGAGAGAGAGAGAGAGATCCTGACACAACGCTTGTTAAATGGCTATTTATAAAATACATAAATACACAGATTTTTTTGTAGTATGTTTTTTTTGGTTTGTATAGTTTTTTTGTATATTTCTTTTAATCACAGTTATTTTAAAGATTTTTTTGGCATTTTTGCCTTTATTATGATGGGACAGATCAGTAATGACAGGAAGCAAAGTGGGAGAGGGGGCGGGATTGGGAAAGGACCTCGAGTTGGGATTCGAACACGGGACGCCCGGAGCGCAACGGCGATGTGTGTCGATGCGCTGACCACACAGTTATTTTAAATGGCTAATTGCAAAATACATAAATAAATAAAAATTAAATGATTATAATTATATTAAATAATTTCCCCAGTCAACCATGTATTATAAATGGCTATTTAGAAAACAAATAAATAAATATAAATTAATTTTAATTACTTTCAGTTGCCTGAAACATTGGATAATATTTGGCTTCAATACTGCACAAATGACCAATCAGTATAATACTGATATTGTATAATACTGATATGTACATCAAAGTGAAATGGATTATTGAAAAATTTTAAAATGTAGGGTGGGACTTGGTTCTACGAATCTGAATGTGAGCTTGTGTCCTGAGTTTGAAATACAGTTGCGGTCAAAAGTTTACATACACCTTGCAGAAATGTTAATTATCTTATCAAAATAAGAGGAATTATAGAAAAAGGCATGTTTTTTGTTATCTAGTACTGACCTGAATAAGATATTTCACATAAGTTTACATGTAGAAAAATGACCACATTGCCCACTGTTCTTCAAAATCCTTCAGGTCCCACAAATTCTTTAGTTTTTCATAATTTTTGTGTATTTGAACTCTTTCTAACAATGACTGTATGATTTTGAGATCCATCTTTTCGCACTAAGGACAACTGAGGGACTTGTATGCAACTATTACAGAAGTTTCAAATGCTCACTGATGCAGAACATGAAGCAAAACTTTTTGAATTTGAAAATCAGGGTAAATGTAACTTATTTTGTCTTCTGGGAAACATGTGAGTTTATCTCCTGTAGCATTTAAAAGGCAGTACTAAATGAAAAAATACTTCTGGAGCATCAGTGAGTGTTTGAAACTTGTGTAATAGTTGTATGAGAGTCCCTCAGTTGTCCTCAGTGTAAAAAAAGATGGATCTCAAAATCATACAGTCATTGTTAGAGAGGGTTCAAATACACAAAAATGCTGAAAAAGGACCAACAAGAGACTCGTGAACAACTATCACTAAACAAAAACAGATGTGGATCATTCACAACACAGTATTAAGAATCAAGTGTATGTAAACTTTAGAACAGGGTCATTTTTATAAATTCAACTATTATTTTCTCTTGTGGACTATATGTAAACAAATTTTATGTGAAATATCTCATTCAGGTCAGTATCAAATAAAAAAATAACATGCATTTTGCATGATTCCTCTTATTTTGGTCAAATTATTAACATTTTTGCAGATTCTGCAGATTCAATGTATATGTAAACGTTGGACCTCAACTGTATTAAGTAGGTCTGACCCACATCTGAGTTTAAATGGGCAACAGAATAAGAGCAAAGAGCGGTGAGAATTACTAAGTCTTACCTGTTGCATGGGTTACAGTCTTTTCTTTTTCCACTGGTTCAGGTTTGGGAGCTTCAGAAAACAGATCTCCCTGAGGAACAAATAATATAAACTGACTGGACTTGAATGATTACAACCATGTCTTTTTCTAGCTGTACTTGTATGCTTCTGTATGATTCCTACATTATTATTGACCAACCTCATCGTCATCATCAAACAGGCCTTTTCCTCCACTAAAAAGTCCACCCTTTCCACCGAATGGAGAGTATTCCTCATCTTCCATTTTGGGTGGTTTGAACATCTCATCCTGATCGTCTTCCACTGTAATTATATATATATATATATATATATATATATATATATATAATATATGACATTATTTGACAAGCTATATGCTACAATTTCCTACCATTTTTGAAAGAAACTATGGTGCAATTACGCGAGAGGTTAAAAAAATAACAATAACAGTTTTCAATAAAACGAAAAATATATAACCATCTGCTGATTATTTCTTGCATACACACTACTATACTATAAAGGTTTGGGGTCAGTAAGATAATTATTTCATTTAGAAATTAATACTAATAATAAAGTATGGATTCAATTCTTGCATTACAGACAAGAAAAATTCAAATATATTAAAATAGGAAATAATAATAATAATGATAAGATTAATAATGAAATAAATGCATCCTTTGCGAGCATGAAAGACTTTCAAATGATAGTGTGCATTTTGCACAATTTGGCAACATGATCTGATAAGCACATGCTATATGAAGTGAACAGTCGCTCATACCCTGAGGTTTTGGCTCTTTCTTTGTTTTACTCTTCTTCTGGGTGATGGATGGGCCTGATGACAATGCTTTAGAACAAACAAGTGCATGCATATGATAAACTTGAGAAAGAAAACGAGCTGAATGGAAAGATGATAATGTGTTAAACAATAAAACTATTAAATCAATATGTTATTCGTGACCATACATGTGCGATCTGCTTCAGGCTTATTTGGAGTGTCTCCCTTGATTCTGGCTGCTAGTTCATCAGCAAAGGATGGCAGACCAGTGTCCTAAAAGACATGGGATGCAGAATATTTTATGCTTTTTGTTGACACATTTTAATAAGATAATGTCCCATAATACTAATTTGCAAAGTATATCAGAGGTGCTAAGGAAATGGAAAGCTACTAACCTTTCTGAGCTCATCTTCATCCTTATCAGACCCTCCAAATATGTCAGAATCTTCATCTTCGTTCTCTTCATCAGCATCATCATAACTGGCAACAGACGTCTTCTATGGGATGGACAAATGAATGTTTGACCAGAATTACAGCAATCTATTCAGTATATGGCACGCTCAATGTAAAATATTTTTTTATGTATTAACGCATAACAGTGAGATACCTGAAAACATTTTAAAAGCTAAAGTAAATCTGAAAATATTGGGTTGTTTTTGTTTTATATAACCCATTTAATTTTACATGTGACATTCCATATCTATAAAACATAATTCACACTGCTATAAAAGCAGTTAAACATTGTTATATTGTTAAATATTTCGCATAATATTCTTCATGCATTATGATCAGTGAGATTTTTAAAGAATTCTTATGCTCATCAAAGCTGCATTTATTTGATCAACAATACAGAAAAACTATTTAATATTGTGAAATATTATTTCAATAAAATAACCGTTTTCTATGTGTGTATATTTTAAAATGTATTAAATGTATTCCTGTGATGCAAAGCTGAATTTTCCGCATCATTACTCCAGTCTTCAGTTTCCCATAATCCTTCAGAAATCATTCTAATATTCTGATTTATTATCAATGTTGAAAACAGTTGTGCTGCTGCTTAATATTTAGTTGGAACCTGTGATTCTTTTTTTCAGGATTCTTTAATAAATAAAAAGTTAAAAAGAACAGCATTTATTTAAAATAGAAATCTTATGCAACAGCACAACGGTTTCCAACATTGAAAATTCAGCATATTAGAATGATTTCGGAGGGATCATGTGACACTAAAGACTGGAGTAATGGCTGATAAAAAAAAAAAAAAATCAGCTTTGCAT